>NC_056733.1:209015107-209177607 GCF_019279795.1 Protopterus annectens
GCTTAGAACTCCCTGGTTTTGAAGTGGAGGTAGTCCACTGCTTAGATCTCTGCATTCCCTGGGGCTGCTGTCTGGGTGGTCTGTTTCCACGGGGCCTAGGCTGGGCTGGTTTACTCGGAGCAGGAAAGAACCAGTGCTTGGAGGGGCAATGCCTGCTGAATCTAGGGGGCTGGACTTGTAAGAAATCCTTAACTGTTTGCATAGATTTTGCTTTTTCTTCCATCTTTTTTAAGACCTCTTCTGCCTTAGTCCCAAATAAGTTATCTTTGTGCAAGGGGCATCCAACAATTTAGATTTGACATGGTCTAGCAGGGCTTGTTCCTTAAGCCATGCATGTCTTCTAATGACAGATCCAGTGACTGCTGCCCTGCAAGAAGCTTCTAAGGCATCAAAACCACAATGCAAACTGTGTTTAGTTACTTGGCTTGCAGAATGCTTTAAGTCTTGCAAATGTTTAGAATCTGCCCATGTTCTAGAGTATGTTGCTGAACATTTAGCACATGGAACTGACAATTTAGTGCCCTGACAGCAAGAGTGGCTGAGGTGTATACTTTTTTACCCCATCTGTCCGATGCTCAAGAATTCCTGTCTAAGGGTGTGGGATTCTTAGCAGAGGTTGCTTTAATTCCTTTTGGGCCTTAAGAAATCACCTCAGGGTCAGCTGTTGAATTTTTAAAAAGATATTTGTGTGAGTCAGGGACTCTATACTGCCTGTCAGGTTTTCTGAGAGCAGGAGGTAGGGCACCAGGAGTCAGGCTGGATTCAAGGAAAACATCATCCACAACATCCAGGACTGGGGGGGATGGCAAGGGTCTGTGTTGTGGAAGATCTAAGAATTCCGTGAGTCTCTTTTTGGACTGAGGGTAGTCCTGACTCTCCCATTGGAAATGCTCCCTTAAAGTATGCAGGGTTTCCCCAAAGGAAAAATCCTCTGGGGGAGAGGCTGAAGGAATGGAGTCCTCTGCATCAGAATCCTCATAAGTGGAGAGGGATTGCATGCCTTCATAGTCAGAAGAATCAGATTCATCTGACTCTTGCTCAGACAGAACTACAGGAGATCTATTTTCCTTTTTGAGGGGGTAGCCTGGCTTCCCCTGATCAGCATAATAAGGTCTTCCATCATTTTAAGCATTTGAGACTGAAGCAAGGTAGCAGGCGCCTAAGAGTGGGTCGTCGGTTTTTTTTGTGTGGTTCGAACCATGGGCCTAAGAAACTCGGTCATTTTTGAAAGAATGGTAGTCGCGAAAGAAGACATCTGTTTGTGTTAAGATTCTTTAGTGCGAAGGACTTCCTCGGAAGCTGGTGCCTGCTCAGCGGCGCTGGACCCATCCAAGGTAGAGACAACCACAGGATCCTTAGTCGAAGAAAAGTTTTGTGGCATACCAGACTCCGAAAGGGTCTCGGTAGTGGCCTGCAAATCAACAGAAGCGGCCATCAAGGGCTGGGAAAGTGCCTCACTGAGTACCGGAGTACTGACGACTAGCTTAACGGAAGCATCGTCGGTAGGTTTGGACCTGTGCAGTCTGTCTCTGTCTTTACCTTTACTTTTTTTCAGAAGATCTGCTGTCGGATGCCTTATTGAAGCCATATTGGAATTCGAAGACTGTAAGCAAAAATATCTGGCTACAATAAGGGCCGACAATGGATAGTTCTGGCACTGAACAAAGCACAGAAGCGACAACGGGGGATGTCGTGGTCTGGGCCTAAACGAGTGATGCAGTAAGAGTGGAAGTCTCTGTGTGGTATTTGATTTCCACAGGCGAGATAATTGTTAACTTTTTCTGACATCGGTTAGTGCAAGAAAAAAGGATTCCGAATGGGGTATTTAGCTTTAGAAGACTTCAACTTCAATTCAGAGACGAAAACTCAGGTAGCGGCCGACTGGCACTCATGCAAACTGCTCGGGCTCTATGGCAAGAAAGACTGATATAATGGTGTCAGCTGCCTTACTTTATACTACTGATGACCTGATGTCAGTCCTCAAGCGACAGCAACTGATACAGAAATACTATACTAAGCCTCTGGTATTTGGCCTGGCCGAGGGCTACCCTGGCAGGGATAACCCAAATGTGATGACTGCAACAGTGAAACAGGAAGAACATCTGAAGTTATGGATTACTTGCAAAGTGAAGGATTTAGTGTAGAAAAACCAAAACCCCCTCAACTAGACAGAAATTACTAAAACTACGTAACAGAGTCAAAAAGCTAATAAAACAGGACAAATTCCAATACTACCAGTCTGCCCTAGACTCTTCTCAACACAGCCCCAAACAATTCTGGTCCTCCATAAACTCCATCCTCCACCCAGGTAAAGTCAGTACCCCTCCTCCTAACATCCCTCACTCCTCAGAAAATATTGCTACATCATTCAACACACACTTCACACAAACCATACTATCACTAGCTAAACAACACAACCCCCCCCTTCCCCTCTAACCCACACCTTCAACTAGTAATCTCCCCACTGCCTTCTCTTTTTCTCCTGTACCTACCTCCAACATAAAAAAAACTCTTAACTAAACTTAAGCCCACCAGATTAGCAGCAGACAATCTCCCAACTGAATACCTACAAATCGCAGCTGATGCTCTGGCCTACCCAGTATCCATCTTGATTAACAGATCTCTGTCAGAAAGTTACGTTCCCACACTGTGGAAAGTATCACATATAATTCCCCTCCACAAAGGCGGACCCTCCACAGAACTAACCAATTACCGCCCCATAGCTATTCTCTCTCCACTTTCCAAAATACTAGAGAGATGCACACACTCTCAGGTCTCAGACTACCTCCTTACTAACAACCTCCTTTCCAATACTCAGCATGGCTTCCGATCAAACCATAGCACCACCACTGGCCTTACTCTCCTTTACTAACACTATTCTTCAGAATAAAAACAATGGCTATCTCTCCCCTGCTACTTTCCTAGACCTATCTAAAACATTTGACATGGTCCCACACGAACAACTTATCTCTGTCCTCAATAACCTACCCTTCTCACAATCGGTCACCAACTGGCTTCAGAGTTACCTGTCTGAACGCCAACAATCCGTTGTATGGCAGAATGGCATATCTCCCCAACTACCTGTCTCCATAGGGTTTCCCCAACAATCCATCCGTGGACCCCTTCTCTTCTCTGTTTTCACCAATAATCTAGCCTCTGCCACCAAACATGGCACACTCATACAATACGCAGATGACTCAACCATCATCTGCTAAGACCAGTCCCTACCCAAACTGCAAAAAGTCACACAGAAAGCCTTTTCCTCTGTTGAAACTTGGTTATACGATGCCCAATTAATACTCAACCCAAACAAAACTAAACTACTCATCTTCCAACCCACCAAACATACTCAAAACAACTCTCACTTTAACATCACAGCAAAAGACAACACCACTATATACCCAACTGAACACACCAAATTGCTAGGAGTAGAAATAGACAAACTAAAATTTGACATTCACATATCCTTGACCATAAAAAAAGTCCACAATAAACTAGGAGCGCTATACAGAAATAAGCAGCTTCTCACCAAAGCAACAAAGATTTCAATAGCAAATTCCCACCTTATCTCCACCCTACTTTATGCCTGTCCAATATATACCAACCTAAGGCAATGCGATTTAAACCAGCTAGAGACCTTCTACAACAAAATCGCCAAATTCGCCACAGGGGCATCCTACCGTAGTCACCACTGTCTCTCACTTGCTGAACTGGGCTGGCTTGAACTCCCTCACCTCCTTCAATGGTATCAACTTTCACTTGCCCACAAACTAGTAAATCATCCACTAAATGTCCCATCCCTCCAGAATCGACTCCAACCCTATCGCACCACCAGACCACTAAGATCCAGCAACAAAAATCACTTGCAGATCACTAAAGCCAATAACTCTGCTGGTGAAGCACTATTCTCTTGCACCATAGCCAAATTATGGAACTCCCTCCCACCCACAATTACCTCCATACCATCGTGCACCCACTTCAAAACTTTACTAAAAGTGCACCTAAAAACATGCTGGCTGTGCCCTTGCAACTCCCACTCAAATATCACCCCACCCCATCCAACCACTACCTTTCTTTCCACTCCACTCACTACCTTGATTATAGCAAGCTCAGATGCTATTAAGCCAGTACTTATTATACAGCAGGAACTTCTTCTTGTAACATTTGTTAATGTCTTATGTACTTCACAGATAAAGATTCTAGTTGTCTACTGATGTACTATGTTCTTCATCTGTAAATATGTGGTAAGTAATTGCTATGTAAATTGTTAATCGCTATGTAATCCAATGTAACTACTGTCTGTTTATTTTAACTGTGGAGCTTTTCTCACCGGGCCTCCGCTGAAAATGGACCTACATCCAGTCGGACACTCCCAGTCAACAAATATAAATAAATAAATAAATAAATAATAAAATCCAGCTCTAGTAATGTCACAGCATGGTGGAACAAATCTTCCCCAAATGAAGGAGAAATGGGTAGAACAAGAAGCATCTGATCATTTGCCACATGAAGGTACTCTGGAGCCTTCAGTAGGAAACCAGTACAGTTCAGTTGGCACTTTACAGCAAGGGAAGGTGCAAGAAACAGTAGCAACTCTGACAGTTAATGTTGTGGAGTGACAGGCCAGTGAGTTTGCATATAAAAGAGTAATGGTTGATACAGATGAAAAGAATATGTCACAGGAAGATTTTCTGGGACTTTCAGTAGAATGTAGGAAACAGAACAAATAATGTGCCTTCAGTTTAGAAGAAAATGATCTTAAGGAAGAGTTGCTTAATTTAATAGACATGGATAGACATATTAAGATTGATGAAAGAAATAGATTACAGAAAGTCAATAAGACCCAAAATGTTAAAAGTATAATAAAACAAATGAGCAGAGAAATCAAGACTATTTATTTATTAACATTTGTTGACCGGGAAAGTCTACTGGGTCAGAAACCCATTTTCAGTGCAGGCCCGGTGAGAAAAGCTCCGTGTTAAAATTAAGATTACACAGTGTTACTATATACAGTTATAAAACATGAAGATTTGTTTTTGACATTACACAATTATAAATTAGTAATAAGCAAACTAAGAAGTTTTATACAATTGGGTTAAATGTCAGAGTTGGATAAACCACAGTTCAATAGCATATTGTATACTGTAATAAACAACAGTTTATGTTAATCTAGGTTGTTTTTTTTTTTTTTTTTTACTAGTACAGTGTGATAGCAGAGAGTACAAGAGCACCAGACAGTATGAGATAAAGTTAATGAATGATAAAGGTAGAGTGTAGTGTGTTTAGAAAGAAAAGCAAGTTGAAACAGCAGGACACCAGGATTCAATCTATGGTGGCCTTTGGATTTGGGCAAAAAGGCAGGTTTGGTTTTTGAGAAAGTGATTTTTTGAGAAAGTAAATACAGTGGATATAAAAAGTGCACACACCTCTGTTAAAATGTCAGGTTTTTGTGATATAAAAAATGAGACCACAATAAATCATTTCAAAACTTTTTCCACCTTTAATGCGACCTATAACCTGTACAATTCAATTGAAAAACAAACAAATCTGTTAGGGGAAAAATATAAAAAATAAAAAGCGTACAATAAGCTGATTGCATAAGTGTGCACACCCTTAAACTAATACTTTGTTGAAGCACCTTTTGATTTAATTACAGCATTCGGTCTTCTTGGGTACACACCTGCCATCAATTAAAGAGACTCTGATTAACCCCAAATAATGTTTAGCTGTTCTAGTAGGATTTTCTTGACATTTACTCGGTTGCCTGCTACAGCAAGAGCTGTGGTTCGCAGAGAGCTTACAAAGCATCAAAGGGATCTCATTGTTGAAAGGTATCAGACAGTAGAAGGGTACAAAAAAATATCCACAGCACTGGGCATACCATGGAACACAGTGAAGACATTCATCAAAATGTGGAGAAAAATATGGGACAACAGTGACGTTGCAAAGAACTGGACACCCCTCCAAAACTGATGAAAAGACAAGACGAAAACTGGTGAGCGAGGCTGCCAAGAGACCTACAGCATTACTGAGAGAGCTGCAGGAATTTCTGGCAAATACTGGTTGTGTACTACATGTGACAATAATCTCCCGTATTCTCCATGTGTTGCAAGACAGAAGCCTTTTCTTACACAGAAAAAGATCCAGGCCCAGCTACAATTTGCAAAACAATACATCAAGTCTCCCAAAAGCATGTGGGGAAAATGTGTTATGGTCTGATGAGACCAAGGTTGAACTTTTTTGCCCATATGTTTGGCCCAAAAACAACACTTCACGTCACCAAAAGAACACCATCCCCACAGTAAAGCATGGTGGTGGCAGTATCATGCTTTGAGGTTGCTTTTTTTCAGGTGGAACTGGGGCTTTAGTCAAGGTGGAGGGAATTATGAACAGTTCCAAATACCAGTCACTTTTGGCCTAAAACCTTCAGGCGTCTGCTAGAAAGTTGAAAATGAAGAGGAATTTCATCTTTCAACACAACAATGACCCCAAGTATACATCCAAATCAACAAAAGAATGGCTTCACCAGAAGAAAATTAAAGTTTTGGAATGGCCAAGCCAGAGACCAGACCTAAATCCAATTAAACATCTGTGGGGTGACCTGACGAAGGCTGTGCACAAGAGATGCCCTTGCAACCTGACAGATTTGGAGCACTTTTGAAAGGAAGAGTGGGCAAATATCGCCAAGTCAATATGTGCCATGCTGATAGACTCCTACCCAAGAACAGTGAATGCTGTAATTAAATCAAAAGGTGCTTCAACAAAGTATTAGTTTAAGGCTGTGCACACTTATGCAACCAGCTTATTGCACATTTTTTATTTTTTATATTTTTTCCCCTAACAGATTTGTTTGTTTTTCAATTGAATTGTACAGGTTATACGTCACATTAAAGGTGGGAAAAGTTTTGAAATGATTTATTGTAGTTTCATTTTTTTTATATCACAAAAACCTGGCATTTTAACAGGGGCGTGTACACTTTTTATATCCACTGCATTTTGTGCACAATAAAAGTTATCAAAACTGCACTAATAGCAATGTTTTCAGTAAGAAGTATTTTTGCAAAGATAATAATGCATTCAAATTCTTTCTATAAGTACTGCAATATATTATAAAGCACACACCCAGAATTATACTTTTGCTAAACATTCGCAAACTGCCATATACTGAAAACTGTATAACCTACATATATTCTTAGAGCATTTTTGTTAACCAAACAAGTTCTCACATAACAAGAAATTCCTCTGTGAGTGTATGTTTATTGACATATTTACAGAAGTATGAAAACATATGCTTAATTGTTATAATTAGCAGTATAAATAACACTGAATAGTGATGTGTAACTTACAGTGCAAACATGAAAGATGGTTTTCTTCAACAATATCTGCAGTTTCACCGGATGTCATACAACAGTTTGTAAAATCCACTTGTTTTTTGAAGTATCACCTTTGTTTTTCTCAAGTTAACATTCAACCTCAACTATAGTGCTCACCTCACCCTCTCCACTCCCTGGCTGCAATGACTTCTTTCCCTAGCTATTGCCCACCAACCACTTATTTGTTTGCCGACTACTACATTAGCACACTAGTCAGGCACAAAGGTTTTTTTTTTAATAACTCACACTAGCTTATTTCCTGTTTTGCCCTGAGCGGCTTGCTTCGGTTTTGTTTCTTAAATATTACTCCCACTAGCTTTTTTCCAGTTTCCCCCGAGCAACTTGGTTTAAGTTAAGCCTATTATTTGTAGTGGCTTTAATTGTTTTGTTTCCCATTTTCTATTCTCTGATATTTTGTACGCCCCCATCCCTGGCGAGAAAAAAAATATATATTTTCGACTCCCTAACTCCTCTAAGCCCAGTGGGGATTCCCAGATCCCCAAAAATAAATAGATTTGATGTGGATTTAGTTCAGGCACACTACCCCCCAAGAAGCTTATCTGATGAAGACAGCAAAAGCCCCGTCCTCACCTCAGTGCACTTCACTCCCAACAGGGCTCTGCTACCATAAATTCAGGTTGTTTCTTATTACTATTTTTTACTGTTAACAGTTTCCTACCACGCGGCTAGAGCTCTGTGTTCCTTTTTAAGGAGTAAAATAACGATATTTTGAGGATCAGTTTCAGTTCTCTCCAATAAAGTTTTAATTTAACCACCTATGAAATTTACAATGATTTTAATTTACATCAACACCCTAGTTAGCTCTCATGTTTGAGAAAACTAAAACACCCTCTCCCCATAATTTCATTTTTTTCTACTGTTAATTGAGGTTGAGAGAAAAATTAGAGCCTTAATGGCGACCAATTCCTCTGCTCAGTGTCATTTGTTAAAAGCTCTTACTACTTGTACATCTTGTGAAAATGCTGTTTGGTACAGCTTGCTGATAAAACTGTGTCTAAAAAAATATCATATAAAAAGTGATTTCTTTGACACTTTTACTCAGCGGAGCGAATAAAGTTGGTCGCTTCCGGTGTGTTAATAAGGGCATCCCAATATGTCATCTCAAATTACACAATAAAGGCTAAGGCCACTTACACACCCATGCATGACAACTGGTGGATGAACCGACACACCCCTTTTCTGGACAATAAATAGAGCAGAATCTCTGTGTATTAGCTAGCACTGAATAGCACTTGGATAGCTTCCTTAAGAGACTACAATACAATTTTTGAACAAACCTACGATCTGCAACTGAATTCTTTTAGAACAGAGTATTAAGCCTTGGACTGAGTATTTTAACACTGAGCTTTTGGCTGAACTTTTTCCTTTATGTTGGGAATCTTTAGTTAATCTATTCTTTCACAAGTACAGCACAAACGGAATTGGCTGACAAGCCTAAACAGAGAACTGAACAACCTAACTCAAGGAGAAAGATTCCACTTTAACAGGACCAGTTAAACCCAATTTTTACATAGCGGCCAGACCCTCTAGCATCTAGAATAACCCCAACCACATGCACAACATGAAGGGAACTCCAAACCATGTGCACCACACGAACAACAGGAGAACCTTTAGATCCACAGGGAGAAAAATGGAACTCAGCAATTTTTTATTTTTCCCTTTGGCTTTTTCATATAAACAAGGGCACTTCTTTAATAAAACCTTAATTTTCAATAACACTCGTATAAAGCCACATAGAGCAACAGAACAGAGCTAGGGGAATTCCTCCTTCATTCAGCTGATAGTTGAGTGAGTTTATTACTTGGTGCTAAGTAAATTTGGAATTATTATTTATTTTCATAACTGCTAACTAGCAATATCTCAGTTATAGTGTGATATAAATGGACTAGGAATGAATGACTTTCCTATCTCCCACCATGGCATATCACACCATACCACTTAATAACATGTAGGGCTCTAAGCTATAAATATATGAATATAAATATGAATATTATACAATAACCAGCCATCATCATTAAAAAATGAGTACACTGGTCAGCCCAACCAGCGTGGCTATTGTAAATCGAAAATATACCAATGGTAAAAGTCTGGAAGCTGAAGTGTCATTGAGCGGCCAGACTATCTATTGGTATGTGTAGACCTGCATTAGTTTGAAGGAAAAAGTCTGAAACTGAAATGTGTATCATTTAGTGACTTCTGTGACGACTCACCACTGGACCAGTAATTAAGGAGCCTCAGTCCTCACTACTGGGGGGGGGGGGGGGTGTACACTGAGAGGATGACAAGGTGACAAGGTACACACACAGTATTACCAGATACAGCTCTCCAAATGTAAAACGAATACACAACTAGAAAAACTTGTAAAAACAAAAAAGAGAGGTAAAATCAGCAAGTTTAACAACCAAAACTGTTTAATGGCTAGCGCTTTCATCTGCCACTAATAAGCAAACTTCATCAGACAAGGAAAACAGGAAATTACATATTTTAAACAGTAAAAAATACATGACATCACTTCCCATCTCTGTTAAAAAGACGTAACACTTTTAACTATATATATATATATATATATGTGTGTGTGTGTGTGTGTGTGTGTATGAGAAAAAAGTTTAAATATTTATATGCATATGTAACTATGTAAAGCTGTAGTTAAAAATCATCTTTCTAAAGATTTAAGTTTTAAAAGGCATTTCACATTACAGTTGTCATTTAATCCTGGGTAGCCGAAAGCATTTAAAACTAGCTGCCAGTTAAGTTTCTTTTCTTCCAAGAGCAATGACCAAGGGCCACCCTGAATGTCTGTGAGAAGTTATTCTATAACCACAAATGAAAAAGTGTGCCCCTAGGTTGCTACTGATATGTCTTGCTAAGGCATTAGTAGGATTTTGTTTCCCTATATTGTATATGCGCTCATAAATGCATTGTTTTAGCTGTCTTTGTCTTACCAACATAAACATTTGCATTTATCTCACAAGGCTAAGTATATCAGTCCTTTTGTTTCACAGCTGATCCTACTTGTTTTATGTTCAATTGATATTTGTTAACAGTTATTCTTTTACCAACTTTAATGTACTTGCAAAAATGGCATCTGCCACATTTATACATTCCGGGACTGTTAACATATTTCTTATTAGGTCTTTCAAGTAAGGCTTTCAAGTTACAGCCTCTTTTTAAAAGTTACCCGTGGTTTCTCACCCAACTTTAGACAAACAGAAGTATCAGCCAGAATAAAGTCCCAGTTTTTCACAATAATCCCTTTTAAAGTGAGTGCACTGACAGATAAAGGGGTAATAAAAGTTGTATTGAAGTCAACAGATACATTTACAGTGACTTCTTCAGCCGTTGGGAGAAAATTTTTAATTGAACCTCACTCCTTCAAACCCCACAAACTGTTACTTCAAAAACAGGAAAGGTCCGCTGGCTATACCATAAAGGGATAATCCTCACCAGAAAATCCACCGATTGTGGAAAAATTGTAACCAAACACTCCAAGGCTATAAACAAACTTCAGAACCACTCGCCAGGAACAATTAGAAAAAATATTTAATCCAAACGTAGCAGTTAAAACACAACAGAGTCGGGATTGAGCGCGCTTTCATCTACAAACAATTCGACTTCATCAGAATCCACTGTACAAATTCATCAACTCCCTTAAATACTAAGTAAATTTTAAATTCATTGGTTGTTGACTTAATTGCCACTTGCAACTACATGTAAGTCACAACATTATTTCTACCGTTCTTTATTATTGTTGCCTTCCCTTTCAGTGAAGGTTTACATATATTTAAAAGAAACAGTATTGTAAGACCCATACTCATTATTAACAAATAATAAATTATACAAAAATTGTTTAAAAAATCCAAGTATATTAATTTATGTATGTCAAACATGTATATGCATATGTTGAAATTAATATAAAAATAAAAATAAAAAAAATTTTATGTATTTTTTATTTTTATATTAATGTCAACATATGCATATACAATACTGTTTCTTTTAAATATATGTAAACCTTCACTGAAAGGGAAGGCAACAATAATAAAGAACGGTAGAAATAATGTTGTGACTTTAAATAACATGCAGTTGCAAGTGGCAATTAAGTCAACAACCAATGAATTTAAAATTTACTTAGTATTTAAGGGAGTTGATGAATTTGTACAGTGGATTTTGATGAAGTCTGTTTGTAGATGAAAGCCAATCCCTCTGTTGTGTTTTAACTGCTACGTTTGGATTAAATATTTTTTCTAATTGTTCCTGGCGAGTGGTTCTGAAGTTTGTTTATAGCCTTGGAGTGTTTGGTTACAATTTTTCCACAATCGGTGGATTTTCTGGTGAGGATTATCCCTTTATGGTATAGCCAGCGGACCTTTCCTGTTTTAATTGAACCTTCTGACATCGAACTGCTACCCAAAATTGGTTTGAAGACTCCTTCCCCTTCTTTTATGTGCAACTTCCATCATTAAATTATCTACTAGAGAGATAGGGTAAGATCTTTTCAAAAACATTTCTTTTAGTAAATTGCATTCCGAAATAAAGGAGATTTCTACAGAAGACATCTTGGCTGCTCTAACTGGCCTTTTACAACGGCTTTTTTCTGGTGGAAAGGATGGGAGCTTTCATAATGCAAAAAACTGAGTATGTAGGTTTCCTATATACACTTGCCAGATATCTTATTATTGATGTCTTTTTCAATAAGGACATCCAAAAAGGAAATGGTGCCGGTACTAAATTGAAAAGTGAATTTCAAAAAATCTGTTAGGGTGGAAATATAATTCACAAATGCTTCTGCACCTGACCGATCACCTTCAAATAAAATAAAAATATCATCCAAATAACGGGTATACCATTTTACTTGTTGTTGAAACAGATCACATTTAAATAAATGGTTTCTTTCCTAAAAAGCAAGTACACAGTTTGCAAAGCTCCTACCACATGGAAACCCCATCGCCACCCCTGACTTCTGTAAATAAAAGTTGTTGTTAAATAAGAAATAGTTGTTAGATAGTACTATATCTAGAAGGAACTCTAAGTACATTTTTTCCATACTGGCATTTTTACTAACAAGAAATTCCCTCACCCAATCAAGACCCAATTTCTGGGGGATCACTGTATACAGGTCTTTGATGTCAACCGTGAGGAAATTCAAGGTCTCATTAAACACAAATGAATCCAGATGCTCTAAAAAGTGCCAAGAATCTCGGCAAATCTGAGATTCAGTTTCCAAAAACTTTCTTAACTTTGTATCAATAAATTTAGCAGAAGCATAAGTTATTGAATTTCAGCCACTGACAATTAGGAGAAGGGGTGGGTTGCAAATATCCTTAAGAATCTTAGGAAGAGCAAAAAAACAAGGTAACTTAAGTGCTGGTACACATAAATAGTTATAAGTGTCAGTGTTAACTGTGCCCTCGATGAACAGATCATTAAGTAAAGATCTTATTTTCTGATGGGCCCCATTAACTTCATTTAAAGATCCTTTGATGTAAGAGTCAGCTTCTAATAAGCATGTCACTCTCCTATTATAATCTTGCTCATCCATAAATACCAACCCACCCCCTTTGTCAGGTTTCATTACACAAATGTTGTGTTCTCAAAGAAGCTACTATTTGACGTTCATATATATTTAAATTAGAAATACCTCCTTTTACAGAGTTGTTAAAATTATTTAAGGCATGTTGAAAAACAATTTCCCACATTCTCTCAAAAAACATCAACGTGGGGTGTAATGGTGGATTGAAAATGCTAGAAACCTTAAATTTATCACTGTTTAAACTGCTATTAACAAAAAGTAGTTTCAGATTTAATTTACGTAAAAACAGTTTTAAATCAATAAGGGTTTTAGCTAAATTTGCACCCTTGCTGGGTACAAAGGTTAAACCTTTTGAAAGAACATCCACAAGGCTTTGAGACACTTCATACAAAGAAAAGTTATATACATTGAAGTCCCCAACAGAGTTAGTAACAATAGTGGGGTAAAAGTTAGTCAACTGAACTTATACTAACATCAGATGATACAGTTATCTCCATTCTGTCTTCTCGGACGACGATTTCAGTGTTGACCTCCCCCCACATGGGACTGGTTGTTCATCCCTTAATTGGAAAAATCTTGGCATTCAGGGAGAGTTTGTTGTCTCTCCCTGTCTAGAATGCGTTCACTGCGTCTTGGTGGTTTTGGAGAACCTGAGACTACTGCCCATCCTGCTGCTTCAGAATCAGGGACCTCAGCAAATGTAGACCCATTAGTGTTAATAACAATGTTAGTACCTTGAGACAGTGGGGGTAGGGGTAAGCCATGCCATTCTCATAGTCTCTCGTCTCTGGCCAATTTTTTGATTTTTGTCTCCCTTAATTTAATTAAGCTGTTGTCAATACTGTTAAAAACCCGACAAAAATCAAATTCAGATCTTAAAAAGTCAGGATCAGTTTCAGTTCTCTCCAATAAAGTTTTAATTTAACCACCTATGAAATTTACAATGATTTTAATTTACATCAACACCCTAGTTAGCTCTCATGTTTGAGAAAACTAAAACACCCTCTCCCCATAATTTCATTTTTTTCTACTGTTAATTGAGGTTGAGAGAAAAATTAGAGCCTTAATGGCGACCAATTCCTCTGCTCAGTGTCATTTGTTAAAAGCTCTTACTACTTGTACATCTTGTGAAAATGCTGTTTGGTACAGCTTGCTGATAAAACTGTGTCTAAAAAAATATCATATAAAAAGTGATTTCTTTGACACTTTTACTCAGCGGAGCGAATAAAGTTAGTCGCTTCCGGTGTGTTAATAAGGGGCATCCCAATATGTCATCTCAAATTACACAATAAAGGCTAAGGCCACTTACACACCCATGCATGACAACTGGTGGATGAACCGACACACCCCTTTTCTGGACAATAAATAGAGCAGAATCTCTGTGTATTAGCTAGCACTGAATAGCACTTGGATAGCTTCCTTAAGAGACTACAATACAATTTTTGAACAAACCTACGATCTGCAACTGAATTCTTTTAGAACAGAGTATTAAGCCTTGGACTGAGTATTTTAACACTGAGCTTTTGGCTGAACTTTTTCCTTTATGTTGGGAATCTTTAGTTAATCTATTCTTTCACAAGTACAGCACAAACGGAATTGGCTGACAAGCCTAAACAGAGAACTGAACAACCTAACTCAAGGAGAAAGATTCCACTTTAACAGGACCAGTTAAACCCAATTTTTACATAGCGGCCAGACCCTCTAGCATCTAGAATAACCCCAACCACATGCACAACATGAAGGGAACTCCAAACCACGTGCACCACACGAACAACAGGAGAACCTTTAGATCCACAGGGAGAAAAATGGAACTCAGCAATTTTTTATTTTTCCCTTTGGCTTTTTCATATAAACAAGGGCACTTCTTTAATAAAACCTTAATTTTCAATAACACTCGTATAAAGCCACATAGAGCAACAGAACAGAGCTAGGGGAATTCCTCCTTCATTCAGGTGATAGTTGAGTGAGTTTATTACTTGGTGCTAAGTAAATTTGGAATTATTATTTATTTTCATAACTGCTAACTAGCAATATCTCAGTTATAGTGTGATATAAATGGACTAGGAATGAATGACTTTCCCTATCTCCCACCATGGCATATCACACCATACCACTTAATAACATGTAGGGCTCTAAGCTATAAATATATGAATATAAATATGAATATTATACAATAACCAGCCATCATCATTAAAAAATGAGTACACTGGTCAGCCCAACCAGCGTGGCTATTGTAAATCGAAAATATACCAATGGTAAAAGTCTGGAAGCTGAAGTGTCATTGAGCGGCCAGACTATCTATTGGTATGTGTAGACCTGCATTAGTTTGAAGGAAAAAGTCTGAAACTGAAATGTGTATCATTTAGTGACTTCTGTGACGACTCACCACTGGACCAGTAATTAAGGAGCCTCAGTCCTCACTACTGGGGGGGGGGGGGTGTACACTGAGAGGATGACAAGGTACACACACAGTATTACCAGATACAGCTCTCCAAATGTAAAACGAATACACAACTAGAAAAACTTGTAAAAACAAAAAAGAGAGGTAAAATCAGCAAGTTTAACAACCAAAACTGTTTAATGGCTAGCGCTTTCATCTGCCACTAATAAGCAAACTTCATCAGACAAGGAAAACAGGAAATTACATATTTTAAATAGTAAAAAATACATGACATCACTTCCCATCTCTGTTAAAAAGACGTAACACTTTTAACTATATATATATATATATATATGTGTGTGTGTGTGTGTGTGTATGAGAAAAAAGTTTAAATATTTATATGCATATGTAACTATGTAAAGCTGTAGTTAAAAATCATCTTTCTAAAGATTTAAGTTTTAAAAGGCATTTCACATTACAGTTGTCATTTAATCCTGGGTAGCCGAAAGCATTTAAAACTAGCTGCCAGTTAAGTTTCTTTTCTTCCAAGAGCAATGACCAAGGGCCACCCTGAATGTCTGTGAGAAGTTATTCTATAACCACAAATGAAAAAGTGTGCCCCTAGGTTGCTACTGATATGTCTTGCTAAGGCATTAGTAGGATTTTGTTTCCCTATATTGTATATGCGCTCATAAATGCATTGTTTTAGCTGTCTTTGTCTTACCAACATAAACATTTGCATTTATCTCACAAGGCTAAGTATATCAGTCCTTTTGTTTCACAGCTGATCCTACTTGTTTTATGTTCAATTGATATTTGTTAACAGTTATTCTTTTACCAACTTTAATGTACTTGCAAAAATGGCATCTGCCACATTTATACATTCCGGGACTGTTAACATATTTCTTATTAGGTCTTTCAAGTAAGGCTTTCAAGTTACAGCCTCTTTTTAAAAGTTACCCGTGGTTTCTCACCCAACTTTAGACAAACAGAAGTATCAGCCAGAATAAAGTCCCAGTTTTTCACAATAATCCCTTTTAAAGTGAGTGCACTGACAGATAAAGGGGTAATAAAAGTTGTATTGAAGTCAACAGATACATTTACAGTGACTTCTTCAGCCGTTGGGAGAAAATTTTTAATTGAACCTCACTCCTTCAAACCCCACAAACTGTTACTTCAAAAACAGGAAAGGTCCGCTGGCTATACCATAAAGGGATAATCCTCACCAGAAAATCCACCGATTGTGGAAAAATTGTAACCAAACACTCCAAGGCTATAAACAAACTTCAGAACCACTCGCCAGGAACAATTAGAAAAAATATTTAATCCAAACGTAGCAGTTAAAACACAACAGAGTCGGGATTGAGCGCGCTTTCATCTATAAACAATTCGACTTCATCAGAATCCACTGTACAGATTCATCAACTCCCTTAAATACTAGGTAAATTTTAAATTAATTGGTTGTTGACTTAATTGCCACTTGCAACTACATGTTATTTAAAGTCACAACATTATTTCTACCGTTCTTTTTTGTTGTTGCCTTCCCTTTCAGTGAAGGTTTACATATATTTAAAAGAAACAGTATTATAAGACCCATACTCATTATTAACAAGTAATAAATTATACAAAAATTGTTTAAAAAATCCAAGTATATTAATTTATGTATGTCAAACATGTATATGCATATGTTGAAATTAATATAAAAATAAAAATAAAAAAAATTTTATGTATTTTTTATTTTTATATTAATTTCAACATATGCATATACAATACTGTTTCTTTTAAATATATGTAAACCTTCACTGAAAGGGAAGGCAACAATAATAAAGAACGGTAGAAATAATGTTGTGACTTTAAATAACATGCAGTTGCAAGTGGCAATTAAGTCAACAACCAATGAATTTAAAATTTACTTAGTATTTAAGGGAGTTGATGAATTTGTACAGTGGATTTTGATGAAGTCGAATTGTTTGTAGATGAAAGCGCGCTCAATCCCGACTCTGTTGTGTTTTAACTGCTACGTTTGGATTAAATATTTTTTCTAATTGTTCCTGGCGAGTGGTTCTGAAGTTTGTTTATAGCCTTGGAGTGTTTGGTTACAATTTTTCCACAATCGGTGGATTTTCTGGTGAGGATTATCCCTTTATGGTATAGCCAGCGGACCTTTCCTGTTTTAATTGAACCTTCTGACATCGAACTGCTACCCAAAATTGGTTTGAAGACTCCTTCCCCTTTTTTTATGTGCAACTTCCATCATTAAATTATCTACTAGAGAGATAGGGTAAGATCTTTTCAAAAACATTTCTTTTAGTAAATTGCATTCCGAAATAAAGGAGATTTCTACAGAAGACATCCTGGCTGCTCTAACTGGCCTTTTACAACGGCTTTTTTCTGGTGGAAAGGATGGGAGCTTTCATAATGCAAAAAACTGAGTATGTAGGTTTCCTATATACACTTGCCAGATATCTCTTATTATTGATGTCTTTTTCAATAAGGACATCCAAAAAGGAAATGGTGCCGGTACTAAATTGAAAAGTGAATTTCAAAAAATCTGTTAGGGTGGAAATATAATTCACAAATGCTTCTGCACCTGACCGATCACCTTCAAATAAAATAAAAATATCATCCAAATAACGGGTATACCATTTTACTTGTTGTTGAAACAGATCACATTTAAATAAATGGTTTCTTTCCTAAAAAGCAAGTACACAGTTTGCAAAGCTCCTACCACATGGAAACCCCATCGCCACCCCTGACTTCTGTAAATAAAAGTTGTTGTTAAATAAGAAATAGTTGTTAGATAGTACTATATCTAGAAGGAACTCTAAGTACATTTTTTCCATACTGGCATTTTTACTAACAAGAAATTCCCTCACCCAATCAAGACCCAATTTCTGGGGGATCACTGTATACAGGTCTTTGATGTCAACCGTGAGGAAATTCAAGGTCTCATTAAACACAAATGAATCCAGATGCTCTAAAAAGTGCCAAGAATCTCGGCAAATCTGAGATTCAGTTTCCAAAAACTTTCTTAACTTTGTATCAATAAATTTAGCAGAAGCATAAGTTATTGAATTTCAGCCACTGACAATTAGGAGAAGGGGTGGGTTGCAAATATCCTTAAGAATCTTAGGAAGAGCAAAAACAAGGTAACTTAAGTGCTGGTACACATAAATAGTTATAAGTGTCAGTGTTAACTGTGCCCTCGATGAACAGATCATTAAGTAAAGATCTTATTTCCTGATGGGCCCCATTAACTTCATTTAAAGATCCTTTGATGTAAGAGTCAGCTTCTAATAAGCATGTCACTCTCCTATTATAATCTTGCTCATCCATAAATACCAACCCACCCCCTTTGTCAGGTTTCATTACACAAATGTTGTGTTCTCAAAGAAGCTACTATTTGACATTCATATATATTTAAATTAGAAATACTTCCTTTTACAGAGTTGTTAAAATTATTTAAGGCATGTTGAAAAACAATTTCCCACATTCTCTCAAAAAACATCAACGTGGGGTGTAATGGTGGATTGAAAATGCTAGAAACCTTAAATTTATCACTGTTTAAACTGCTATTAACAAAAAGTAGTTTCAGATTTAATTTACGTAAAAACAGTTTTAAATCAATAAGGGTTTTAGCTAAATTTGCACCCTTGCTGGGTACAAAGGTTAAACCTTTTGAAAGAACATCCACAAGGCTTTGAGACACTTCATACAAAGAAAAGTTAAAGTCCCCAACAGAGTTAGTAACAATAGTGGGGTAAAAGTTAGTCAACTGAACTTATACTAACATCAGATGATACAGTTATCTCCATTCTGTCTTCTCGGACGACGATTTCAGTGTTGACCTCCCCCCACATGGGACTGGTTGTTCATCCCTTAATTGGAAAAATCTTGGCATTCAGGGAGAGTTTGTTGTCTCTCCCTGTCTAGAATGCGTTCACTGCGTCTTGGTGGTTTTGGAGAACCTGAGACTACTGCCCATCCTGCTGCTTCAGAATCAGGGACCTCAGCAAATGTAGACCCATTAGTGTTAATAACAATGTTAGTACCTTGAGACAGTGGGGGTAGGGGTAAGCCATGCCATTCTCATAGTCTCTCGTCTCTGGCCAATTTTTTGATTTTTGTCTCCCTTAATTTAATTAAGCTGTTGTCAATACTGTTAAAAACCCGACAAAAATCAAATTCGTATCTTAAAAAGTCAGGGTCAGATTTAATACTCTTCTCGAAGTTGTCCAAATAAACAGTTAACCTCTCAATTTGACTGCCATAATCTTTAATTAACAGTTCTAGAAACTGGCAGCCCTGTTCATCAAAAAGATGCAACAATTCACAGTGAAATGAAGAATTTCTGACCAACCCCAGTGGATATCTCCATTGTCTTAACCCTTTGGGAATTTGTTTTCTTTGTAAACATTCCCAAAGGTAGACAATTTCCAGCTGTAATTTCTTACATTTAAATAATTTAATTTCAAATGTCTAAGTTATCAGTAATGGAAAAATGGTGATTAACAGTACCTGAGTTTGTGTCTTGAAGCACAGTGTCATTAAAACAACTGCCATTTGCACACAAGTGCAGTGGTTTGTTCAGCATTTCATTCAAAGAAGGGATGTCTGTAATCAAGGGAACATTAAAAGTTGTTGTACTGTTGTTCCGCACCTCAGTTCTCTTCATATTTAAAGCATTCGAGGTTCTAGTGTCAGAGGAAGCCACAACGTTAGAAAAAGATGTATTAATCAAGCCTCTCATGTCAGGAGAAGCCCTATTTACATTTCCCAAGCTCGTTGCTCTTGTTTCTGTTGAAACAGAAGTCTCTGACATCTGACCCAAACAAACCAAAGAAGCTATTGAAATAGGGGGACCAGTGATACCAATAGTAGGATTTAAATTCAGAACTGGCTGTTGCCCGTTGTTTAACCCTCCGGAATTAGGAAGTAGTCAGCTGATCAAACATTTAGATAAATCTTCCACTCTGTTAGATAGTTGTAAAATAAGTTGGGTCAAGGTTCCAATGCTCATAGCCTCCCCTACCTGAGAAGCAACAGGGGAGAGCAAAGACTGTGATAATGGACTCGTTTCTCCAGCCATGTCCAAGACAGGCAAACCAAATGTAAAACAAATACATAACTTGTAAAAACAAAAAAAGAGAGGCAGAATCAGCAAGTCCAACAAACAAACTGTTTAATGCTTAGCGCTTTCATCTGCCACTAATAAGCTGACTTCATCATACAAGGAAAATAGGAAATTACATATTTTAAATAGCAAAAAAATGCATAACATCACTTCCCATCTCTGTTAAAAAGATGTAACACTTTTAAATATATGTATAAAAAATATATATGAGAAAAAAGTTTAAATATTTATATGCATATGTATGTAAAACTGTAGTTAAAAATCATCTTTCTAAAGATTTAAGTTTTAAAAGACATTTCACATTACAGTTGTCATTTAATCCTTGGTAGCTGAAAGTTTTCAAAACCAGCTGAAGGTTAAGTTCCTTTTCTTCCAACAGCAATAAGCAAGAGGCACATGATCATATATTCCTCATTATGAAGGAGGTATAGGCCTCCTTAAAACTGATTACATGTTTAGATCTGTAATCATAGGAAGCATACATATCTGCTGACTTCACCAAATTTAAACATAGTGAAAGTTTTAAAACATTGAGAAAAAGTCTATGTTAACTTTCCTGCTTAGTTTAGCAGAAGCAAGTCAGTGCAAGCAGGAATAGAAATCAAACCAGAAGACGAAACTCAGGCAGCAAATAAATGTGCCAAAAAACAAAATAATATAAGAAAGATCAGATGGGAAGGCAAAAAATAAGGAAAAGGTATAAATATAGCTGCAAGTACAGCAAACTCCTGGAACAACCTCATGTTGATCAGGACCTGGACTCAAGGAATGGTTAAGGAGAGGTGAATTTAAACCAAAAGATGAAAGGTTAATATTGGTGGCCCAGGATAGTGAACTACATACACGTTGGTTTACAAAGTTCATTGAGCATGCTGGAGAAATAGACAAATGCAAGTTCTTTAAAACAGAACTGCAAACAGTTACACATCTTGTTGCTGGGTGTGAAACACTAATGGCAGAGGGGTTGCATACTTTAAGGCATAATAATGTAGAAAAACTGTTGCACTGGGGATTGCGCAAGCATTATAATATTGAAGTAGCTGAGATCCAATGGAAGCAAACCACAAAGTATGATACAGAATGACAAAGTTTTTATCACGCAGGATCACCCATTACCAATAGTCCAAAAAACAGATGCAAGAAAACCAGATATAGTAATCCATGAAAAGGAAACAAAAAGTCTGGATGCATGAAACCAAGGCCCCGGTCGCATAGCAAATGGGAACTAATCATCCCTCAAATAAGTAGAAACCTTAAAAAGACCCATGGGGTCCCACAGTCACTCAAAGAAGAAAACATACACAGTCACCATTGACAAAGATTCTTCTCTGAAGTCTAAACCAGTGAGGAATAACTAATACAAACCTCAACAGAAAGACCCAATATACCAAAAATGTCCTCTGCTGATCTCCTGCCATGGAGGGAAGCAAGGCCTTCTCACAAACGGACTGCATTACCTCCAGAGTGCCTCGACCCCACAATAAACCTTGAACTATCATTAAAAACATTTTAACCCAAATCCCAAACAACTAGAGGAAGTAGAAGGACAGCACTGTAGGGCTGGCCACAGAATTTCATCTACAAGCATGAGGAATGCAGTGCCAGGCCAACCTGAAAGTCACACACTCCTAGAAGGAAAAACTGGAGATTCTCTATAAGGGGAAGGAATAAGCATACCCCCCCCCACACACACACACACACTACAGAAGGCCATGTAATGGCCTACCTGTCATGACAAGAAGGAGAGGCAGTCAGCATACTAAATTTCCCAGCCAGGAAGGTCTGCAGCATAGCCTAAAAATTCAGAGTAAGTTCATGCAAGCCACCCCACCAATTCACTCCTATTTGTTATCCTGAAGGTGGCAGGATGACAGCAGTACTGAGGGCTAGCCCAAATTCCATAAAATCACTACAGAACCTCATCCTCAAACCCAGGCCTGATACTTAGGGATTTGAATGAGAAGAGGTTTAGTTTCCACCCATCCCAAGGGCTTGGGCTAACCTAAAGTGTACACATCTGTAAAAATGCATAACTTGTATATACTACATAAAGATAGGGATCATGAGTATTGCATGTACTGTCAATTGTAACTACTGTTTGTTACTGTTGTGCACCATCACATCTTGTAGACACAACTCTTCCTATTCTTTATCATATTATCACTCTGTAGAAATCTTGAGATATTTACATGACTGTTACTTGTACATGTATGAATTAATAAATCTAACTCAAGGCATGTTTATTTGTGTGTGTGTATGTACACACACACATATATATATATATATATATATATATACACACACACACACACACACACACACACACACACACACACACACACACACACACACACACACAAACACACACATACATGTATAAGCTTTTCTTTCAGGCCCTCTACTAAAAATCTGGTCTGTCACACTGTCCTGGTAAAAAAATACAAATAATCAAATAAATCTATGATACAGGATAAATCCACCCTTTGGATGAACTTGCAGCCAAGGAATAAAAGGTTCTTAAACTCTAAGAGTTTGGACCATCTTCATACCCAAGGACCTATGTCTAGTAGGGATTGGCCGTTCATAAGGAAGGGGCAGCTAACAACTGAACCAGAAAATCCTAGCCAAGAACAGCTGACCACCTAGCTAGAGAACCTAGACAGATTTGGCAGACAGAGGATGTCTATCAGAAAATGGACTGCTACTGGGAAATTTCAGTGACTATTGGAAATACTCTCCAAACAAGCAATCCTAGGCATGGCGACCTGTAGCCAAGCACTTTGAAGAAAGGAAATGGGGTGAGGTTCTCCTTTTGCCATATTTTAGCCTACACCCAACAACTGGAAATGCACTTGGGCTAAGGAGCAATGCTCATCCCCCATTTCTGGAGGGGAATGTAGTATTACTTGGCAGCTAAAATAATATGACTTCACCTATCCCCATCCTTGGGATGCAGCACCATAGGTTCCCTATAAGTAAGAAATTACAGTGAGGACCAAGGGAAAAGTAAAGCATAGGCATACTACTTGGGAGAAGTGCAGCCCCCACACTTCCATAGAGAAGCACAAGCGGAGGCTTACATGCTACCAGTGGCTACAGAACCAGAAGACATGAACTTAATGACTCTAAACCAGTGAAGGAAGCCCTCATGGCTGTGCGTGTCTACATTACCACACATGTATAGGATAAGAGGGCAGAGGACACCTCAAAAGTGACAAGGGTGCACTTATCATCCACCAGGGGTAGGGTTAGGGCTAAAACAAATGCCCTCATTGCCAGGAAGCCAGCAAGGACACAAGCATCATCATGGTTGCCTTTATCATGTCCCTGAACCCAGAACAATCTTGCCCCACTAGAAAATTATCAGCTTAGGGGAACAAAGGGGCTGAGCTAATATGGGGAGGCAATGGTTAGCAGATATGGTTGAAAAAGCACACAGGGGAGAGAAAACTCTGCAGAAAATCTGGAAGAAAAGGAGAGTGATCAAGAAAAATGTCTTCCTGTCCTGCTAAATACCAAGGGGCAACAACCTAACAAGAGAAGGTACAATTTTGTAACTAAACTTACCAACAGGTAACTGTTGCAGTACACTAAGCTACAAAGGTGACATCCTTGTCTAGGAAATCACCACTGGTCAGCTTTCAAAGTTTTAGGGTCACCTTCGACATATTCAAACTGCCATTGGTTCAAGTACAGCCACATAAATGCAGATTGGGTACCAACAATCTTCAGAGCTGGAGACTTCCAAGATGGCTGCACATTAAGTAACAGCTTGTTTCTACCTCTCCCAGTGTGTAAAAAGAAACTCAGCACAGAAAGCCAGTAGACTTGTGTTTATGGATACATTTCAGTAATTGGCTGGTAAGTGCATTGCCTGGATGCCAGGAATAAAGAAATACAGAAAACCTGGAAAAAATCAGCTACAAAAAGGGACGAAGAAACACTGACCTGTGAGAGTTCTGCAGCTGTTCAGCAAAAAGCAATGCAACTTTCAGACATGACTTCCAGTAACCTACAGGAAGATACAAGACAACCGCATACGGACCTGATTAAACTAAACAAAACACTGATGGATTATATCAACACACACAACAAAACGCTGGAAAAAATGAAAGAAGCTTTAAACAGATATTCAGACGTCATGATAATGCTGCAAAAGTCAAGGGTCGAAATGAAGAAAAGGATGGCTGAATATGAGACTGCTAAGGAAGAGATGCTTCAAAAAGTAATAGAATTAGAGGACAGAGCACATAGGGAAAACCTGAGATTTTCAGCTATACCAGTGAAGCTGTAAGGAACAGACTGCAATAATTTTATGAAAGCACAAATAAGCAACTGGACTGGTATTGCACAGCAGGAGTTGTTAGCTGAAAGGGCACATTGTGTGCATGCTCCAAACCTGGCTATAAGAAAGCAACCTAGACCTTTAATACTAAAGATGCGATCCTACCAGCAGGGTGTTGATTCTGACATAACTGTGGCAGAAGCACAAAGTACTAAAAGTAGGAGACAGCAGTGTGTTCATGGAGAATGATCACTCATTGTACACCAGACAGAAGAGCAGCAAATTTATTCCACTATTCAGGGAATGTCGAGATGCAGGTGTGAGATTCAAACTACTGTAACCAGCTGTCTTCAATGTATTCTTCCCTGGAAGGACAAATATTTTTTGATGAAGTACATGCTAAGGAAGAGGTACAAAAGTCTGTCCAACAAAAAGTGAGCTGTGAAACAGATGGAGAGATTCTGCTTCTTGTTCTGACAATAAAGACCACATAGAGACAGTACCTGTGAAACCGTTTCCACTGTTTCACCGGAAAATGTTGGAGAGAAGGAAGGGAGCATGAGAGATGAATAGAGGAATTTAGAGTACATTGGAAATGAAGCAGAGACAGGATTTTGGATACCAACAGTAATAAAATCAGTAAATTACTATGGGATTACAATGCAATAATTAAATTTGTGAAATATGACAGAACAAGAAAATCTGGAAAAATTGAACCTTTTCAGAGTTTGTTGGGGACTCAAAAGCATATGCCCTACTTCACCTCATTAATGTTTGCAAAAGTGCTTTGGGGAGGGCAAAAGGAGGGAGAAAGTCAACTGCAAGTAAAGATTTTTTTTCCTTAAATAGTACCAGTTTTGTGGCATGTGGTTTTCTTTACATGCCATAAAGTTAATTTTTTTCAGTTATTTTGAAGTGTAATTGGGATTGTAAACAGGTACTGCTGTTCTTTTCTTTTTATATATATAGGTTCATAGGTAGGCACTAGGCTATCAGCCCTAGGGCCTATACAAGCCCAGCCAAAATGGTATCCTGGCTTTTGCCACCCAAAAAAATTATTTTCCTGTACCACTGTCGAGCATAGCCACAGAAGTGATCCCCGGGGTGAATTTCCTATTTCCCATCCAATCATCAAGATTCTTCTTGAAGAGTGCTAATGAGGAGCTTAGTTTGATATAGATAGGTAGTTTATTCCAGAGTATGGGAAGTCCCTGGGACTGGAATCTATCCCTCTGGCATGTTCTGTTTATTGTGGTGACAAGGTTTAGGTCCCTAGAGTGTGTAGCTCGGAGGGATTGGGATTTCTTTAAGTGAAGCATGTCCAACAGCTCTGAGTTTGACATAGCATTGTATGTTAGGCAGAGATCACCTCTGAGTAGGTGATATGCGATGGAGTAAAGCTGGAGTTTTTTGAGACTGTCTGCATAGGGCATCTGTTTGAGGCCAGTAATCCTCTTTGTGAGGAATTTCTGCAGCCTTTCCAGTTGTTGTAGATGTCTTGTGAGGTACATACCAAAAGGGGTGTTGTACTCTCTAATGGGTCTAATGAGTGATGAGTAGAGGGGAACAATGACCTCTTTTTTCCTGGATGAGAAACCTTTTGTGATGAGGTATGCCACGTAGAAGGATTTCCTGACTACTGTCCACCTGTGTCCCAAGGTCTCATCACATTTTTGGTGTTAAGTATACTACTGCCTATGTTGTAATTCATGGGTACAGAGTTTTTACCAAAGGAGATGATAATGCACTTTTTGGCACTGAGCTTGAGGCCATGGCTTTGACACCAGGCACCTGTCTCAGTGAGGCCCTTTTATAGGATTGTCCATATTGTTAGGAGTTTCGATTATGGCTCTTAGTTTGCAGTCATCTGCAAACATCATTAGCCAAAGACCTTCTGTGTTAGCCTGTACTTTAGAGAAGTAGATACCAAACAGGAGAGGACCCAGGACTGAACCCTGTGGTACTCCACTTGTCACTGGTCTGAAGTCGGATTTGGAGTCTGCTACTTTCACAGTGTGAGTTCTGTCAGTGAGCCAGTTGGCAACCCATCTTGTGACATGGGGATTTACACCTAGTTTAGTGAGTTTATCTATAATTCCAGAGGGGATGGTGTCAAAAGCCTTGGCAAGATCTAGATAGGCTGTGTGAACCACCTTACCCTCGTCTACAGCTTTGGTGACTGCTTCAAAGAAGTCTATCAGGTTTAGGAGACATGACCTACCTTTTACAAACCCAAACTGGGTGGGGTCCAGAGTTTGGAGATTACCAATGTCTGTTTATAAGTTCCATGACAATACGTTCCATGGCCTTGCAGACCAGGCTCGTCAGGCTAATGGGGCGGTAGTTCCCAGGGTCCGTGGTGGCTCCCCCTTTGCGGAGTGGGATAATAGTCATTGTGCGCCATTCAGCACACACAAAGCCTGAGGTGAGGCTATGACTGAACATGGTATTTAGGTGGGGTGCCAGTTCGTCCTGTAGTTCTTGTAGAACGCAGCCTGGGCTGTTGGCTGGTCTCATGGATGCTGTGCTCTTGGCTTTGGAGTGTGTGGTTTTTACCTATGCAGCCGTGATTACAGGAACTTTGCATTCTTCCGGTATAGAGCTGGGCCCCTTTAGGGGGTGAGAGGGGGTAAAGTTAGCACTGAACCTATCTGCCAGGATGTTGGCAATATCAGTTGGGTCTGTATATTTAGTGCTATTGTGCTGTAACTCAGAGCAGATCTGAGTGTTGCTATTGAGATTCTTGACATAGTTATAAAATGCTTTGTGGTTGTCTTTAGAATCAGTGGCAATTTTGTTTTCATAACTAGCGTTGGAGGATTTTATCAGGGATCGCAGCTTCTTACTGAGGCTGACCAGGGAGCTCCTCCACTCATGGGATTTTACTCTCTTTTGTAAAAGTTTCTTCCTTCTGTTGTACAGTTTGTATATGGCAGGTGACCACCAGATTGGCTTCCTTTTTTTGAAGGATAGCACGATCCATGCACTTATGTAAGTGCTTATAAAGTGCAATTGTGTAGGATTCAGTAGTCGTAACTGTATTGTCCATCTGTATGGGTGTCATGAAGTTCACCATTTCTGTCTTAAGAAGCATGAAGTTGGCTTTGGAGAATTTGTTTACCATGATTTCCTTAATGGGGGGGCAGGATGTGGATATCTAGGGTGATTAGCTTATGGTCAGATCGGACCAATGAGGAGCTGACTTCAGGGGTGGAACACCGGTGTTGGTAATGACTAGATCTAGGATATTGTTGTCCCTTGGTGGGGGTGTGGATAAGTTGATGCAGGGCATTGGAGTTTATGAATTCCAGAAAGCGTTGAGTGAAGGAGTTGGTACAGGAGTAGTTTTCCCAGTTAATGGTGGGGTAGTTGAAATCGCCCATTATTAGGGTATTTGGTTGAACCCTAATATTTTCCAGTACATCAAGAAAAGAGGAGTGGGAATCCTGGGGCATGGTGGGGGATCTGTAGCAAGCTACAATTTGGATTGCAGTTTGGACCAGAGTTAGTTGCACTTGGATAACCTCCGATGCATTATGCTGAGCAACTAGCCTGGAGGTGTGGATATCCTTAATGAATATGGGCACACCTCCGCCTTTGGTGTTCCCGTCCAGGTTACATGGCCGAAAAAAAGTGTGGTATGAGTTATAGCCTGGTAGTGCAGGGGTGCTCTCTGGAGCCTTGAACCAGGTCTCAGTCACTGCACAGATATCGATGTTCTCCATTTTAAGGAATGCCTCGAGTGAGTGCATTTTGAGATTTAGACTTCTAGCATTGAGTAGCATCACCCTCAGTTTTTGCTTGGCTGTTCCTGTTACTGTGGTGAATTTGTCATTTGAACCTTGCCTAAAAAAGGCACTATTCTTTCTCCCTTCTCTCTCTCTCTCTCTCTCGCCTTCTTCACTTTTAAGAAATAGAGGCACTGTAATGCATAAAAAAGCCTGGTTAAAAAGCATTGCATAGAGAGGTTAATGTGATTTTTCGCATTCTTGCATGGAAAAATGACTGCATTAAAGACCTTAGACTGATTTATTAAGAAGTTTTAAGAGAGAACAAGTAAATTAAAAAGAGCACTGAATATTATGAGGCTTTTTTCTAGCAAATACATGCAACCTCAGTAACAATTCTGCAGCTGGTCTTCATGTTTCCATGAAAACATTCTCATAAAGAGAAAATGGCTACCTAGCTCTCATGTCAACATGGAGACAATCTGATAAACAGAAACTGGCTACAATCTGGTGGAGGGTGATTGGCTGACGAAACAAAAAAAGAGAACTTGGCTACAGATAATCATCTCAGAAAACATTCAGGGGTTTTGCCAAAGTAGATAATGCTCAGTGAAAGAATTCAGGGGGGTTCCCAGCTGGGAGAGCTATAAAGACAAGACAAAACCAATCAGTACTTAATAGATGCACAGGCTGCACCATGCATCTTAACATGGATTACCATTATTTTAGGTTAACTCAAGTCAGTGAGTATGGCTGTCAGTTTGGGACTTTTATTCCTATTAGGAGGTTAAAACTTCAATATTTCAAGGTGTACATCCTTTTGTGTGTTAGTAATAAGTTCATAGGTTTTAGGGAGATTTTGTGTGTGAGTGTGTGTGTGTGTGTTTTGTCTGTGGGCTTTCAATAAATCAGAGTGTTTTATAAGATGTGACATAGGCTCAGATGGATATGACAAGAAACAACTGTATATAAGTTCCACCTGCCAAACAGTGGATGCATGTAACACAAAAGCTGGAATTAGACATTTAACAAAAAAGGTGTTAGACATAAAAGGTGGGAATAACAATGTTTTAAAACAATGATGCTTACTTTAATATCTTTAAATGTAATTAGTCTCAGAAATAAACGAGAAAGAGAAGTGAACTATATTAAAAATGTAGAGTGCAAATAGGTTACAGGAGACTCACTTAGAAAGAAATGAACATGTGAATTTGATAAAGAAAAGTTTTCAGGATGGTTAGTTAGCAGAATACCCGAGACAAAGGAAAAGAAGAGTACTTATATTAATTGCAAGCGGAGCTCCAATAGTGATAGAAAATAATAAAAAAAAAAAGATAATGGCAGATTTGTAGTGCTAAGGGGCTACTGGCAAGGGTGAAGGATTACATTGGCATGTATTTACATTCCACATAAAACTGCTGTAACGGAGCTTAAGAAAATTCTGGGAGAAATAATCAGTTTTCAACAAGGAATATTACTTATAGTTGGGGAATAGAACTTAATTTGGAGCAGTGAGGATGTATCTGGGGGCCCAGAAGGGAACATATAACAAAGGAGGACAGATTTTTGAAAGAAATTATGAAAATATTTGGCATGGAAGATGTGAATTCAGTAACAGGAGTTCAGAGTGAATTTACATATTATTCCCCAAGATATAAAAACTGGGTTAGGCTAGACAGAATTTACATTTCACAGGAACATGTGCATTTAATTGAATGTCTTGATACCCATCCAATAACTATTTCAGATAATGCACCAATAATAGCTAAAATAAAAACACAGGGTAATAAAATAAAAATGAGACATTGGCACTTTCCCATCTATCTGCTGAAAAGGGAACACTTTAGGAATGGGTAGTGGAGATGATTCAGGAACTGTTAGAAAGGATAGAAATTTCTTCTGAAAATATAGCTAGGGAGTGGGATAAAATTAAGGTGAAGTTTAAAAATAGGGTGGAAATAAAACAGAGGGCACTATGGTTAAGAAGTAACAAGAATTCAATGAAGGCAGTCCTCCTATCCTGTGGGTACCACCAATAATTCCAGTCTAAAAAAAAAATGTTCAAAAACTTTATTCCAGAAACAATCACACAGGATTTAGCGCTTTCGTCTCCTCACCGGAGACCTCTTCAGAATCAATTAGTAAATGCTGACCACTAATTTATACCAGTGCAAATTAAGCGTAATTAAAAACAGTGGAATCAGTTCATTCAATTCCTTGTGTCAAAAAACTATCCTACAGTAAAAATCTTTTGATGTATTCAAGTATGTTCAAATCTGTTATAAAAGTATGTTACAAAAATAAAGAACATATGCATTCCCTATGTAAGGAATGTATTGTATATATCATATACACAATTGCATTGATATAAATAGGACATATATATATATATATATATATGTATGTATAACCTAAAAACACGATAAAATGTATGTACTCAATAATAAAATCTATGTAAAGCCTGTGTACATCTAATACAGCACTATAAGTGGCAACCTACCAAAAAATATGTAATATATAAAATATATATCTCTAAATTATGTAAAAAGTATATATATTATATATATATATATATATATATATATATATATATATATATATATATGTATGAAATTGTATATTGTATAAAAACTAAATCATTTAATATGATATAAATCCTAATTCTGGAAAGTAAATATATACATATAGAAATATGGAAATGTAAAAAAAATATATATATAAATGTAAAATTCATCAAAAATATGTATCTTGTACATCTGTATATTGTTTTATATCATATTGTTTCATATAATAAACCCATTGTATTAACTGTAAATTTAAAATTTTGTAGTTAATTATTAGTAATAACATTTTTTTGTACTTCTTTTAGGATCTTGGGACAATAGTTTTAGAGTTGGTGTAATAGATAAGTGGTCATTTAGGCCCTTCCCACTGCATGCATCTAGTTTCAACTGCCAAATCATTTCTCTATACCCAAGTTTCGTCTCCCAATCCCCCCCTCTTTCAAAAGTTCTATCTCCAAAACCCAGAATTTAAAATTAGCTTCGGAACACGTGAGTGAATGTCTATATAGAGTATTATTTTCATTTTTACGATTAATGTCCCTAATATGTTCATAGATCCGTCTCCTTAAATGTCTTCCTGTTTTACCTACATAAAAACCCCAACAGGATTTACAGTAGGCTAAATATACAACTCCCTTAGTATAACAGTTACTATATTTCTTTGCCCTTAATGTTGTTCTTAAACTGGAGACTTTTACTTCCATTTCCCCTGCAATAAAAGGACATTGAAAGGGAATTAAATGAATATCGTTCTGGCACAGCATATATGCTTGAAAATAAGAAACTGTACCAACAAACAGCACTTATCATAGATCCAATTTATTCCCCCCATACAGCCCAGGCCTTTATAGTAGAGAATAACAGGCAGGTTTTGGGGGGCAGACTAAGAACTATCACTCTGGGAGAGAATTTGGGGAAAATCTTGGGGAATACCACAATCCTATTTACAATAGAGATGAGAATATCCCTTTAGAAGAGGTGGGACCCAGGAGATCCGAAAGGATAAAGAACTGAGCCCCCCAACAACAGTCATATGCTCAGGTAGCGGGGGAGTATCACTACAGCTCCAACAACAGGAGAATGCACAAGTAGAAGAAGCCAACACTGACACTTTTTCTGGTAGTTTTTTTACTGAGAACACACATACAGAGAAGCCACCTCTATTATACACTCTTTAGATAATTTTAATATTTTTAATTACACAGATATTGAAGTTAACGAGACATATTTTCAACTATTTACCAAAGGATTTACTTTTGTACTACACAAGATACCGAATATTGACAGTATTTTATTAGATATAAAAATGTTTACAAGGAAACTGCATTTTGCGGTTATTTTTAAAGATGAAGGATCTAATTTTGGACAAGGAATTTTAAAGAGATGGAGTATACATAACCCCCCACTGCAACATGATATTATGAATTTTGAAAATGTCCTTTTGAAACAAATTAGAAGAAATTATTCTCAGAATATAGGTAGTTATGAGAGGAATTTAACCTATGACGAGATCAAGCTTATTGATGAGCTTAGATACAATGATAAAATACGGGTGATGAAACCGGACAAGGGTGGGGGTATGGTCCTTATGGACCAATGGGACTACGTGAAAAAGATGCTTGATATACTTAACAACATTGCAAGCTACACCCTTGTTTCTAAGAATGAAATTAACATCTCATATCGGAAAATTGATTACATCTTAGATGACAATTTGTTTCAGGGTCTTATTGATTCGGATTTACACGATTCTTTGAAAGTAAAGAAGCCAGTTATTCCTGCAATTTTTGGTATACCTAAGACACATAAATGTGTACATGACCCCCCTATGAGACCTACTGTGTCATCTCAAGGTTCTAAAACACAACCCTTAGCAATATATATATATATATATATATATATATATATATATATATATATATATATAGACACTAAATTAAAGAGATATCACACTAAATATCAGCATATTTTAGTAGATGCCTGGGATTTTTTTTACAGAAAATTAGCAAAGTGGCATATGACGATAGAGCTATATTTATTACTATTGATGTCAAGGATCTATTTACTGTTATACCTCAATTCAATAGGTGTGGATTGGTTTGAAAAAATATTGATAGAGATGGAATTTCTGCAACCGGATGAATTTAAGTTAGTGTTGGAGAATATGGAACTAGTATTAAGGAACAATTTCATATTTTTCCAAGGTGATTACTATCACCAAATTGAGGGAGTGGCTATGGGGGAAGCTTGTGCCCCCATTTATGCCAATATTATCATGCTACATTGGGAAAGACATCATGTTTTTGTATCAGAATTTTCCCAATATATTAAGAGCTATTTTCAATTTCTGGATGACATATTTATATTATGGGAGGGTCCAGAATCAATTATTGGAAGATTTATGGAATTTATCAACAACAGTACCACTTTCCTTTGTTTTACACATGAGATTTGTGTTAACGAAACTCACTATCTGGATGTAAAATTATATAAGGATCGGGTAGCAAAAAGATATAAGTCCACTATTTATCGGAAAGAGAATTTCTCCAGTGCATACCTCCATTTTGATAGTGACCATCCTATTCAGTTGAAAAAGAATGTTGTTAAGGGACAAATGATCCTTGTTGCCAGGATGACAACAGAAAAGGAAAATTTCCTTAAGGAATTAGATATTTTGCAGAATATGTTTCACCAAAGAGGATACCCCTACAAACTAATACAGACTATAAAAGAGTTTGTGATAGATAGATGGGGTATCATATACTCTCCCCTACTTAGAACTGACTATAATGAAGAAGCAACCTTGATAAATGAAAATAAAGAAAACATAGGGGACAAGGACATTGAAAAACAGAAGACACTACCTTATTTGACCCTTACTTATTACAAAGGCATGGGATGGCTTAGAAAATGTATAAATGATACATGGGATATGTTCAGAACCATGCCTACTAGAGTCACAGTTTTCCAGAATACGTTGACCTATAGTAATATATAGGAGGAATGAAAATTTGAAAAACATTCTGGAAAAGAACAAAGAAGCAAAAACAGAAAAAAATGTTTTTAATAATGCTTGTAACAAAAGAGGCACCTTTAGGTGTGGTAGATGCCTCCAATGTCCTTTTATTGCAGGGGAAAAGGAAGTAAAAGTCCCCAGTTTAAGAACAACATTAAGGGCAAAGAAATATAGTAGCTGTTATACTAAGGGAGTTGTATATTTAGCCTACTGTAAATCCTGTTGGAGTTTTTATGTAGTTAAAACAGGAAGACATTTAAGGAGACGGATCTATGAACATATTAGGGACATTAATCGTAAAAATGAAAATAATGCTCTATATAGACATTCAATCACATGCTCCGAAGCTAATTTTAAATTCTGGGTTTTAGAGATAGTAGAACTTTTGAAAGAGGGGGGGATTGGGAGACAAAACTTGGGTATAGAGAAATGATTTGGCAGTTGAAACTAGATGCATGCAGTGGGAAGGGCCTAAATGACCACATATCTATTACACCAGCTCTAAAACTATTGTCCCAAGATCCTAAAAGAAGTACAAAAATGTTATTACTAATAATTAACTACAAAATTTACAGTTAATACAACAGGTTTATTATATGAAACAATATGATATAAAACAATGATATAACATAATATACAGATGTATAAGATACATATTTTTGATGAATTTTACATTTATATATATATATTTTTTACATTTCCATATTTCTATATGTATATATTTACTTTCCAGAATTAGGATTTATATCATATTAAATGATTTAGTTTTTATACAACATACAATTTCATATATATATATTTATATATATATATATATATATATATATATATATATATATATATATATATGTATATATATATATATATATATATATATATATATATATATGTATATACTTTTTACATAATTTAGATATATATATTTTATATATTACATATTTTTTGGTGGGTTGCCACTTATAGTGCTGTATTAGATGTACACAGGTTTTACATAGATTTTATTATTGAGTACATACATTTTATCGTGTTTTTAGGTTATACATACATATGTATGTCCTATTTATATCAATGCAATTGTGTATATGATATATACAATACATTCCTTACATAGGGAATGCATATGTTCTTTCTTTAGTTTTGTAACATACTTTTATAACAGATTTGAACATACTTGAATACATTTGAATACTTCAAAAGATTTTTACTGTAGGATAGTTTTTTGATACAAGGAATTGAACTGATTCCACTGTTTTTAATTACGCTTAATTTGCACTGGTATAAATTCAAGATGTCAGCATTTACTAATTGATTCTGAAGAGGTCTCCGGTGAGGAGACGAAAGTGCTAAATCCTGTGTGATTGTTTCTGGAATAAAGTTTTCGAACAACTTTTGTTTTGATTTAGACTGGAATTATTGGTGGTACCCACAGGGTAGGACGACTGCCTTCATTGAACTGGGGAAGTCTGTGTGTTTTTTGGTATTCGTTTTTGCCTTTGTATTTAAGTAACAAGAATTACTTCGAAAGATTGACAAATGTGAAAGTATTGCAGAATCGGGGGAATTTCACGGAACAAGAGGAGGATCAACTGCAGAATGCTAGGCAGAAAATATAAGGATTACCTCAACAATATGCACAAGCTTAGAAAGACTTGTGTTAAGAAAGTGTTTTTTGATAACACTAGAGCACAAAAACTTTTAGCATGACTCAAGTAAAGTAGAAAGGGCTTTCGCCAAACTTAGGGACCCTATAACAAATACGATAACAAAAGATCCTTTAGAGGTATTAGAAGTATTTCGGAAATTCTATGAGAGTCTCTATAAAGCAGAGAAATATGAAAATCAAAAAAAGATACAAATGGAATGTTTATGGAAGAATTAAATATGCCAAAGTTAGAGGTAGATGAGGCTCAATTACTAACAGGATAGGAGGAGATGAGATAAAAACTGTCATGTATAGCCAATCGACAGGAAAGTCCCCAAGAATAGATGGTATTCCTGTGGAAGTTTGGAAGCTGGGAGGAAAAAAAACTGATAAAGATCTGAAAGGTTTTAACAATATTTTATGCAGAGGAGAAGTACCACCCATCCTGGAAGAAAGCAGTGGTAGCTGTAATACCTAAAGAGAGTAAAGATACATCAGATCCAGCTTCATACAGGCCTATTTCAATACTAAACCATGATTATAAAAAGTGTTCATGTCTATAAATAGCTAAAAGAATAGCAAACGTAATGCCAAAACTGATGGTGTGGTTTTGTGGAGGGGAGGTAAACATTTAACAACATTAACAGAACACTGATGATCCAAGAAGGAAGCAAAATGTAAGAAAATACCACATGCTGTTGGTGGGTCTTGATGCAGAGAAAGCACTTGACAGCATAAGTTGGGACTTTATGAGCAGGACAATAGCAGCATTAGCATTTCCTGAAAAAATGATAAGGTTAATTAGAAGACTATATGAGGAATCAGAGGTGAATATTAAAGTGGATGGGGTCCCCTCTGATAATTTCTGTTTGAGCAGAGGAACCAGGCAGGGGTGTCCTCTTTCCCTTTTACTATTTGTATTATATTTAGAACCACTGGCAAAGAAAATAAGGGACTCAGAAATTCAAGGATATAATTGGTATGTGTAGATCAGAGTGTATGTGCTGCATCTTTAAGAAGCATATTAAGGATTGAACGTGCACATATAAATACCAGGCATGTGCTATTCCCAGTGCCATTTTGAGAGTGCAGCCAGAAAGTAAGCATGTATGACTGCAGTAGTTAGTCTGTATATAAGTTAAGTTAGCCAGTAAATTTCTATCGTGATGTGTTTGTATATAATAAAGCTTCTTGAACAGAAGCTACAATGACTCTTCTATTGTGTCCAAAGTAGGAGAGTGACATGATGTCTGAACTGGGATTTCAGAGAATGATATTTAGAGCCATGAGGTGCAGAGATGACAGTGAAGGTAAACTAAGAGAAACAAGCACAAAAAAGAGCCAGTATAGAATCAAAGGTAATGAGAATTCACACAATCTTATTTTATAAAAAAGATAAAACAGAGCATTACAAGGACACAAATTGCCTTAGGTAAATGTTTGAAATTAGGATATTTGACAAAATGATTATCAGAAAAGCAAAACAGGCATGTTTAGAGTAAAACGAGCACAAGGAAAGTACAATGGGCATGAAAATAGATTAAACTAGCAAAATGGATATAAGAAGGGCAAAAAAAGGCACATTAAACATAAAGCAAGGTGACTACATGTTTTTTTGGGAAAGTGTTGTGTTTTGGCATAACTACGACTTTGTATTGTATCAAGAGCATAAGTAAAGTTATTTGAAGTATCCCAAATTATGTAAAAGTGCTTAGTGTGCCTGATTATTACTGTGCATGTATTTTGAAGAGTTTATTTGTGTGTAAAGTGCAACTATTTTATGAAGTACAGTCAAAATATAGCAATTTTGAAAGGTTTCTTGTGCAGGGTGTGTCTGTTCGTAAAGTGCCACCATTACAGAGTGTTTCTTGCATTGTAAAGAATTGCCTAGCAAGGTACTGCCATTTTGGGGAAGTTTCAGTGTGTTGTGTACAATTTATTCGCAAAGTGCAAATACTTCGAAATGTTACTGACACTGAGCTTCTCTTGCCCAGTTCATTCACATCATGCAGTTATTTGAAATGTTTCTTAAAATGATTTTGCAATACAGTAATTTCAAGAGTATTACAGTGCCTGAGAGACTTATTTCGCAAAGTTTAGGTACACAGAGGCTTATTGTACTATTGGGCAAAGTTACAAATACTGGTATAAATTTCTGGCACATGTGTATGTTTAAATGTACATGCTTACTTGCAACACCCTTCACTGGTATGTGTTAATACGGTAGATGGATTTTGAAAGCCCTCACCCACTCGCATTTGATCAGAATATTGCAGAGAATTGAAGAATATTTGAGCAAGAGTACGATATTTTTACACAAACAGCTTATTCAGATAAAGATGCATGCACCAATTCACTTTGCTAAACCTAGCTGGGTCAGAGGCCATAGAAAGAGAGCATTCATTTGTGTATGCAACAGCAGTATATATAGAGGTGGTGAAAAATCATCATATTACTGTACAGGCTGAATCAAGGGAAGACCCCGAGTGTTTGAAGCACAGGCTCAGATAAATGTGTAACCTCCAGACAAATATTACACTACAGAGGCATTTGTTTTACTCAAGAGATCACAAACCAGGGGAAACCTTTGCAGCTTATATAACTGACCTCAGAAACAAAGCCAAAATGTGTCAGTTTGGTGACTTAAAAGACGAGTTAATAAAGGACAGGCTTGTGTGTGGTATTAATAGTGCTGCAGTGAGAAAGATTTTGCTTCATGACAGTGATTTAACATTGAGTAAAGCCACTGAGATTTGTCAGATCCATGAAGTGACAGAAAAACACACAAGTATGCTTGCAAATGACAACAATGTGGTTTCAGCAGGCTCCAGAATAAATGTAGATAGTATGCAACACGTGGCAAACAGAAGCAGGCATACGCACATATGCAACCATACCCCCTGCTGACTCACCAGGGAAACCACTTAGCATGCTCCTTTCTTAGAACTTTCTGGAAAACTATGTACACTACAGAGGTGAATCAGCAAAATGCTCAGTGCAGTACAAGCATGAATCATAAAACCCAAGTCTAACTTTATTGTTAACTGTCGCAATTGTGGTGCCAATCATGAATCTAAAAGAGAGAAAGGCTTAGCATTTGGTCAGCAATGTCACAAGTGCAAACAATGGAACCATTTTCAAACATTTTGCAAATCAAGTAAACCCCACACAGTTGTAAAGAAAGGTCACACAAAAAAGCAAGTTGATCAAGTAGATTGTAATTCTGCTTTCTATGTAGAGGGTCAGCAATTGGTGAAATTTACTGGCAAAAAGCGGAGTGTTTTGTGCAGTCAGAGCTTAAAGTAGACACTGGTTCAAAGTGTAATGTTATATCAGCAGACACATTTGCTAAAGTGAGAATGAATGAGCAACTCAGTGTGGCCAGTAATGCGAAACTTGCTGCTTATGGAGGTGAAGAAATTCAAACCGAAGGCTCAGTGATACTTTCATGTTATTTGGCCAAGAACGGTTACAACTTGTTATTCTATGTAGTTTGAAGACCAGTACAATCTATATTGGGCCTCAAAGACATTTTGAGAATTAATCTGCTTTCTTTTACCAAAGAAGTTAATCACATAAGTGCATATCCTAGTTCCAATTTTTCTGTAGCCTTTTTCTCAGATTATGCTGATGTTTTCGATGACAAGTTAGGTGAACTTCCAGTTGTGTATTCCATGAAATTAGACCCAGAGGTCACTCCAGTAGTCAGACCACCAAGAAGAGTTCCAATAGCTATGCAGGATAAAGTTAAGGCTCAGTTGGATAAAATAGTACAGCAAGGTGTAATTTGTCCAGTTACAGAACCAACTGAATGGGTGTTGTCTATGGTAGAAGCTCACAAAAAGGCTCAGACGAAATCAGAATATGTATTGACCCAATAGATTTGAATAAAGCATTGAAGAGACCATATCATCCAGTGTGTACAGTTGAAGAGGTTGCAGTGCTAATACCAAATGCCATTGTTTTTTATTCATGCATGCAAAAAGTTCATTTTGGCAAGTGATGCTTGACTGCAAATCCTCATTACTAACCACTTTTGGTACCTTGTTTGGTAGATACAGATTCCTAAGGATGCCATTTGGAATAAAGTCCGCAAGTGAAGTCTTCCAGGGTGCAATGGAGCAAATTTTTTTGGGTTATCCTTGTGCCATAATAGTAGATTTATTGGTTGGAGACAATGGTGAAGCAGAGCATGACAGAAACCTAAACAGAGTTCTAGACAGAGCACGTGAAGTAAACTTGAAGCTTAATCCTCTGAAGTGCAAATTCAGACTACCAGAAGTTATGTAGGTCATTTATTACTGGCTTGAGACCCGACCAAGCACACAGCTATTCTTGACATGTCAGCACTAGATAATATTCAAGCTCTACAGCATTTCCTAGGCATGGTCAACTATTTAGGCAAGTTTATACCAGACTTTAGTGAGTTGACAGCACCTTTAAGAGAGCGTACATGCAAAAATGTTGTATGGTCATGGTTAGAAAAACACCAGAAGGAATTTGAAGACCTTAAGCAGAAAATTGCCACCCCACCTACATTAAGATACTATGATGTGAATAAACCAGTCATTCTTTCCTTTGATGCTTCAAAATTTGATCTTGGTGCAGTTATACTTCAAGGGGGAAGACCAGTAGCCTATGCATTCAGCTCCAGTGAGATTACAAAGAATGATGCTCAAATTGCAAAAGTACAACTTCAAAATGGTTTATACAATAAGCAAACTACTCTATCTGGCTGATACCTTATCCAGACAACCCAGAAATACAGTGGAACAGCTTGACAGAGAGAATTTTGACTCTGATGTGATGGCAGAGAGTAATGTTTCTACCACTAGGCTTGAGGAGTTGAGTGATCACACAAAAGACTGATCCAATTTTGCAAAAGATCTCTCACTACATTAATGTTGGATGGCCATCAAAGCAATCTAGTGTACCACCTGAAGTGCAAACCTACTTTTTTACAGAGATGAAATGTTGATGGAAGATGGCATTATTTTCAAGGTCTTAAAACTGTTGTTCTGCTTCCTTACAACAAGGATATATCCCGATTTTGCATTGTGGTCACCCAGGTTACGCATCCACTAAAAGAGGAGGAGCGAGAGAACTATTTTGGCCTTCATTACTGAAAGACATTGATAAAGTACTTTCTTCTTGTTCAGTATGCAATAGTACTAGACCACATTTGCAAAGAGAACTACATCAGCTAAGTCAAGTTCCTAAACTACCTTGGTCAACAGTAGCCACTGATATACCTTCAAGTGGAACAAAACACTACTTAGTATTGATAGACTCTTATTCAAATTGGTTTGAGACTGACTTTCTACCTAACATCCACTACTGTTATTACTTCATTTCTCAGTCCATGGTAGTCCACATAAAGTTAATTTTGGTACTCAATTTACTAGTCAGTTGTTTCAGAAATTTGCAAGAGAATGGGACTTCGTACATGTTACTAGCAGTCCTGAATATCCACAATCAAATGGGCTAGCTGAATATGCAGTGCAGAGTGCAAAGCAATTACTTGAAAGGCCAAAGAGTGACAATACCAATGTCTTTTTGAGTTTACTTAATCTCAGAAATATACCCAGTGACGATATACTTGGTTTACCTGTTCAAAGACTTCTATCTATGCAAACCAGAATGACACTACCTATTAATTCCAGTTTATTGAGGCCTAAAGCTAAGAACAACAAAACCATCAAGGCTCAATTATTCAAGAAGCATTCTGTCCAGAAGCCCAGTTATGATAAATTGAGCAGATTTATTTGTCCACTGAGTGAATGAGAGACAGTGAGAATACAAACGTCGAAAGGTTTCAACCGGATTGGTCAAGCTACAGGCATATGTGCCAAGCCAAGATCCTACCTTGTAGAATCTGAGGGTGTGCAGTACAGGAATCTTCTTCCTGTACTGGAATCAGCACAGCAGTATTGTTCCTGTGATACAGACTCTAGATCTCAGAGCAAACCAGACGTTGTTCCCATCCTAGAGTGTGTTTCAACCTCTATTTCCATTCCTGAAGATGTTCCAAATACTTCTAAGGATGAACAGTCTGTAGAGACAAGCTCCAGTTGCTAAACCGACTTCCCAGTTTTATGTCACATGATATGGTCGAATATCTAGGCCCAGTGAAACATGGACATAAATATATACTTGTGTATATGTATGTGTATATATATATATATATATATATATATATATATATACACATATATATATATATACATATAGATATAGATATATATATATATATATATATATATACATATAGATATAGATATATATATATATATATATATATATATATATATATATATATACATATACATATATATATATATATATATATATATATATATATACATATACATATATATATATATATATACACACACACACCTAGTCTTGTATAACTGCACGATAAAGAACTACTTGTAATATCTGCATGCCAAACAGATTCATAACATTGCATGATGTATTTCTCAAAGGAGGAGGATGTACATCAGAGTGTACGTGGTGTGTCTATAAGAAGCATATCAAGAACTGAACATGCACATATAAATACCAGACACATGGTATTCCCAGTGCCATTTTGAGTGTGCAGCCAGAGAGTGAGCATGTATGATTGCAGTAGTTAGTTTGTACATAAGAAACTTAAGTTAAAGTCAGTAAGCTTCTATTGTGATATGTCTGTATACAATAACGCTGCTTGAACAGAACCCACAAACTCTTCTATTGCGTGCAAAGCAAAAGAGCAACAGTATAGTAGTCAAGAAAAGCTGGCTTTATTTGTAGATACTTTCTACCAGACAAAACCAGAAAGACATTACAGTGTTGTGGAACATTTTGAGACAGTTTCAGATCTTTTCAGGATACACAATTAATGAAGCTAAAACAAGGGCAACAGATGTAAATTATGTACCCACACATGAACTGGTTCAGTAAAACCCATATTTATGGGGACATGATAAAATGAAATATTTAAGAGTATGGATTAAAAATGATTCTAGTGTGGCAGCTAAGGATATGTGGGAAGAGACTAAACAAAAGACAATACAAAAAATAACTGAGAAAACTGAAGTTTTGTGATATGGCTATGGATAGTAAGATACAAGCAGTTAAAATGTTTTTAGTCCCTTTAGTCTTACACACAGATCAAGCATATTTTTATCAACCAGATGAGAAGGTGTGGGTAGCAATTAATAAAGAGCTGAAGGACTTTATCTGGGAGAAGATGGCAAGAGTCAAGTGGGATAAACTTATTCTACCAGTAGAACAGAGCAGATTGGGATTACCCAATCTGAAGGTGTATTTCAGAGCTACACAGTTAAGACTCCTATACATAGCACAAGCAGAAAACTATAATTCAAAGTGGAAAGGGATGATGATGAAACAGGGTGGAAGCTCAAGAAACAAGGAGAGACTGGGATTTTGGATGCAGGCCTTTAAGGAGAACAATAATCATGCAGAACTTTATATCCACAGAGTAGCAGAAAGTATTCTAAGAACTAAACCAACACGGGAATGGAGAAAGGAGATTTTGCCAATAGGGATGAATGCAATTAGGGATGCAGACAATAGGCAAGAGAGGGACGGAACTTATACTGGAGAAAAATGGCAAAGGAACTAAGGCATTGAGAACAAATAACTACAGAGGGAAAGATGATAGAATGGGAAGATTCCAAGAATTTATTTGGACTGCAGGTTAGAAATTGCCTTCCCTATCAGGGATTGATATCAGAGTATAGGCAAAGAGAAATAAATGGGGGGGTGGTCATAAACGAAAGACCACCACTGGTACAGTTTTTAATTAATCTAAAACAGAAGCTGCCACTAAAAAAGGAATAATTGGCACAGCATATAAAATATTACTGCAAGACACCTATAAGAATCGATCAGGAAAGGTTAAAAAGGATTGGGAAGAGAGACTGGATAAGTAATTCACAAAGAAATAATGGGAAGATATATGAAATCTCCCAAATATGCAACAAAATCTAGAAGAGTTAGGATTTTTGCCTGGAAATGTTTCTATAGATATTTTTATAGTCCAATTAGACTCTATAGTAAATGTTGGAGGTGTGAAGGGGAAGATAAAGGTAATTGGGAATATATTTTCTGAGAGTCCGGTGAGTTGGTGGACTTTAAGTATACCCTGCGGCATGCACTGTCGGAGATGCTGGGTGGGCAGATTGGTCTGACTAGGGAGATGATTTTTCTGAGCTATTTTACAGAATCGGAATTGCCTAGACATAGTAAGAACTTGCTGTGTCTAATTATGGTGGCTGCCAAAAAAACAAAATCTAGAAAATGGAAATCAAAATCTAAGCCAACTAAACTAGAAGTAGTGAATATAGTAACAGAGATAGAACAACTGGAATTGAGATCTTTAGAAAAGGGTATGAGCAAACTATATTGGAAAAAATGGGAATTGTGGGAACAGTACATATAAGGGAGGAATGAGGCCTAAAAGTCATCAGGACTTAAATGAGCTATGTAATGTTTAAATAAGAAAGATTGGGTAGATTATAAGTGATGTACAATGTTTGCAGCTGGGAGTGTGTCAGTATGGTTTGTGATGTAAAATGCTTGCAACTAGGATTGTGTTGGTGTGGTTTTTTTTCATTTATATAAATGTATAACTGCCTATGTAGTAAGTGATGGCTTAATGAAGATGTTTCTTGTTTAAAAAAAAAAAAGCAAGAATTGAATAATATATGTAATATTGCTTACGTTATATGATATATAGACATATATGTGAAGTACAATGTTTGTTATGTTAATATAGTTTGCTTACTTTTATATGAATGTAAATTTGCCTGTCACAAGTGATACTTCAATAAAGGTGTTTGGGGGAAAAAAAAAAAAGCTTCAGAGCTTTCTTACATCAAAGAAGGGATGTTATAGTCCTAAAAGAAAAATGTTTGGAAAGGAACAAGAAAACAAAAAAAACAATATAAATACATACACAATGGTGTATGTATACACACCCTGACAACATAAACAAAATAAAAGTAAGGGGACTGGATGGCGGGGATGGCTGCTTTAACACTGATCTATTAAAACACCAACTGTTATAGAAAGTTAAACTTATAGTACTGTACTATGCTTAATATTTACATCACTGTTGTACAACCAAATTTATACGGCTAGATTACCATAGCTTAAAATTATACAGGGAAGAGGAAGGAATTCAAGCATCCAGAAGGCCATGGCAAATGGTTCTAGCAAAGGCTGTTCTGGTCCTTGAAAAGGAATTCAGTTTGTAATACTTTGTAAAAGTATGTACAGAGGACCCAGTTGCTGCCTCTAGAATGCTTTTATATAGTTCACCCCTTCCAAAACTAAGCCAAAGCCCTGACAGAATGGGCCCTAATCCTGTCTGAATGTGGCTTACTACAGGTAGCACAGCAGAAAGAAACAACATGAGGCAACCATCTGAAAACTGTCTTTTTCTTACTCTCATGGAGCAAACAGTCGACCAGCTTTCTGGAAGGATTTAGTTCTGTCCAAGTAGTACCTCAGCTGCCTGTGGAAGTCCAGAGTACGTAGGATTCTTTCTCCCTTGTTTTTATGTTCTGGAAAAAAATATAGGAAGATCAATGGCCTGTCTTTAAGTAAACTAAAACCCCTTTAGGTATAAAAAGTGGATTAGTTCTTGAAAAAATCCTGTCCTTATGGAAAAGGAGGTATGGTTGACTCACTAAAAGAGATTGGAAATCAGATACTCTTCTTGCAAATGTCAGAGCAATCAATAGCAGTTTTCCATGTTAAGAACTGCAAATCAGCCTATTGAGCTCGTTCAAAGGGAAAAATTATCAATTTTTTTCAAACATAAAATTAAGACACAAATGGAGAACCACCTATTTTCTAGGTGAACGGATACACAACAAGGAAGTTATGTACTCACCATGACAATGCATCTGTGTTGTCTATTTTCATCTTTTCTCAACAGAGGGAATCTCGGATCTCACCAGGTTTCAGCCACTTCCATATACTTTGGCTCCGTGGCTCAAGCTTCTCCCCTTACCCATAATCCCTTCTCTAGCCTGAATTATGTCAGATTGAGTTTGCCCATTATTTTGCCTATTATCCTGCACCATGACAAAAAAGTCATTGATACAGGCAGATTGGAAGGAAAGGAAGAAAAAAAACAGAGTTTATTAGAATGGCAGGCAGGCAGGACAACACTCCACAGGACACACTAAGAGTCCAAATGTAAACCTTCCAAGGAGAAAGGGGGTTGGAGGGCAGTAGGTTGAGGAAGGATGAAAACAGATAATACAGATGCATCGTTATTGTAAGTACATAACTTTTGTATCTGATTCTGTCTTTTTCATCCAGTCCTCAACTGATTGGGCAGAGTACCCAGTGGATGGTTCCTCAAGAATTGATATTCCAGAATATGGCAAAATCAAACACAGCCCTATCCAGCGACAAAATGCCCAATTTGTAATGAGCAATAAAGGTATGAGTATTACATCAAGTTGCAGCTGCACAAATGTCACCTGTGGAAGTTCAGGACCAGAAAGAGGAAGATGTGGTGGCCACAGATGTACAGGAATGAGCCTTAGGAGGTTTAAGTACTGAAAATACTTTCTTCCTATAAACAAAAGAAATATACTCAGTGAGCCATCTGGTCAAAGTTACCTTTGAGACAGACTTGCCCAATTTGGCTTTGGTAAAGGCAACAAAGAGCTGGTCTGATTTTCTGAAATTTTTGGTTCTGTGGAGATAGAATCTAAGCTGTCTATAAACATCCAACATGTGCAGCATGTATTATCCTTTGTTGGAAAAATTGGGAAAGTAAAGAAGAAGGCTGATGGACTGATTTATAACAGGTTCTGAAGCTACTACCTTGGGTAAAATGGAAGGCGTACTACAGAGGGAAACCCTTTACTTGTGAAAGATCAGATATGGTGGCTGGGAAGATAGAACCCGGACTTCTAATACCAGTTTGTCCGATGGGATCACAACCAGAAAAAAATGGTTTTGCAAGACAAAAAATGTTTAAGTCCTGGCAGATGAGTCAAATATGGACTAAATCAGAGCTTGAAAAGTACTGTTAAATCCCATGGAGGAGTAGGATCCTTAATAAGCGGTTGCAGCAAGAAGGTACCTATGAGAAAGGCTTTACATAGTCTTGATGATACCAAGGACAAATGTTTTTCTGCTATGTGAAAATTAGACATAGATGCAAGTTGGACCTTTATTTGTAGAATAACTAGCTTCCCCTATTGAAAATGGGGGGGGGGGGGTCTATATCATAACCACGAAAGCCCGTTTCAGCAAATACGTAAATGTCGACACATATTGCGCGAACTGTGAATGCACTGAATGCCCTAAACCGCAAAATTCAAAATCTCGAATCTGCATAGTTGGCCCTTCTGCGGTACAGCTCTGTAAGGAAAGTGTGCGATAGTTACGGACCTCAGGGTTAGGGTGCAGGTTACGGTAAGTGCATACATGGTAGCATATGCAAGCTTTACTTTAGGGTTAGAAGTAGGGTTTTGGTTAGTGCATGTATGTGGTTTATTTATTTTGTTTGGGTGGGTAGTACGTAGCGAGCGGTGGGGTTGGCCAACTATGCTGGTTCGAGATTTTGAATTTTGCAGTTTAGGGCATTCAGTGTATTTGCGGTTCGCGCTACATGTGTCGACGTTTCACGGTTATAATATAGACCTGAAAATGGAGGCAAGAAAATCAAGGATAGCTGGAATAGGTACTGAAAAGAGGTCTAGTTGTCTTTGGAGAGCCCAAAGGGAAAATCTTTTCCATTCTCTCTTATAAATCTTCCTATCAGAATCCTTCTGAAAGGATGTGTCAAACCAGAGAAGAAGCCTGGACTGTCTAGCCATCACTGGAACTGGAGAAACCATGTGGTTAAACTTGATGGTCCGAATATCTGGATGAGTTATCTCTGATGAATGAGACAGAAGATCCGGAGATGGATCCAACACCCAGGAAGGGTGTATTACATAACACCACAGGAAGGGAAATCACACTTGTTGAGGTCAGAATGGGGCAATGAGGATTACTTTGTTCTTCCATGGAGACCCTTTCTGAATAAACTTGAGAATGAGAGGAGGGGGAGGAAAGGCATAAAGGAGATCAGGGGGTAAATCGTGAATTGGACAGTTTCTCGGTGACTCCCCCTTTGGAGGGATCAGGGCAAAGTACCTGATGCACTTGAGTTGAGAGGGGAAGCAAAGAGGTCATAGCACAGTTGGCCTTACTGACGAAAAATTATTTCCTCCACTACGGGGTTGAGAAACCACTCCTGAGGGAGTAAAATGGACCTGCTCAGTTTGTCTGCTAGCATACTGGACTTCTCAAGAATATGTGTTGCCAAAAGAAAGCAGCCAGAAGAGCTTGCACATTGCCATACTCTCAATGCTTCTCAACACAAAGATTAAAATCGGGTTCCCCCCTGTTTGTTGACGTGCCAGACTACTGACATAGTGTCAGTCTGAATAGCAATCATCCCCAGAGGTACATCATCTTGAAATGCCTGCAGTATTAACAGGACTGCCCTCAATTCCAGGAAACTGATGTGAAGATTTACCTCCAAATGAGACCAAGTGCCTTGGACTGCCCATTCCAAGTAATGGCCCTCACCCTAGTTGGGACACATCAGTAGTACTATGGCTTGGGATGCAGGAAGGATAAAAGGTCAGCCATGCAAAACTTTTTTGCAGTGGTCCACCAGGCTATGCATTTTCTGCAAATTGTTGTAATCCGTCTTGGTGTGGACAGGGGGTGTTGCCTTGATGATTGTTGCTGCAGGTGTCTAATGCAGTACTCTCATGTGATACCTTGCTAAAGGTACTAGAGTTACAGAAGCTGCCACAGATCCAAGCTGCTGCAATACTAGCCTTGCTTGATAAGAGAGAAGAGGAAAGAGAGACTGTGGGATGCTTGGCTCTGCAAACTGTTTAATCTCATCTCTGCCAAGCTTGTGATCTGTACCACCCCATCAAGATGAGTACCAATGAATTCCAAGACTTGAGTGAGAGAAAGCTGTAACTTGGCATACTTCACTATGATGCCCAATTGAAAACATAGTTGGAACAAGTAGTGCCTGGCCTGAATCAGAAGAGGCTTGGTGGGAGCAAAAACTAAGCCAGTCATCAAGATTTGAAAAACACCTGAATCCTAGCAGTCTCAAGTGAGTTATGAACACTGCCATGCTCTTGGTGAACACCCTAGGAGCTACGGTGAGGCCAAAGGGCAGGGCCATTAACTGGTAGTGATGGACTCCCAGCCAGAAACATAGGTACCTCCTGCACGGTCTGTCTATTTGAAGTGATAGTAAGCATCCTGAAAATCTATTATACATATCCAATAATCCTTATGCAACAGAGGCAGAATGGCCTAAACCAAGACCAATCGAAAAATGAACTGTTGACAAACTAATTCAAGCTTTGGTGATCCAAGATCAGACTAAGGTTCCCATTGTTCTCTGGCACCATGAACAACCATGAGTAAGTTCCAAATTCTTGCTGGTCTTTGGGACCATTTGGATGACTTTTTTTACCAGCAGTTTATTTTTTTCCTATTTCTGCAGCTGCTCCTTTCCTCGGACTTTGTGGAATGTCGGGAAATTATCTTAGGTGATGGCTGTCCATGCTTCCGGGTGCAGAAATACACACCCCCTGACTGCCTCAAGAGTGCAGCAAATAGGGCAATGTTTAATAAGTGCTGTAAGGGCTTCTCAGAGAAAGTACCTCTGATGCCTTGGTTTTGTGGGCCTCCTCTGTCATGTGGGCAACATCTACCATTACAGTTTCCCCCTCTGCTGTGGGGGAACCTGTCCCTGTAAGATTCCTGAGAAGACCACTACAACTTGTGGAGCCACATCTTCCTGCCTCCCCGCAGGTTCTGTGAAAAAGCCCTTTGGAGGGTAGAGAAATGCATCCCTACAGCAGAGGTCTTCCCATCCTGTTCACTCCTACAGAGGGTTTCTTTCACCTTAGGGCCAAATAAGGGGATACTTCAAAGGGAGCATTAATGAATGACAACTTGAAGGGGCCTGCAAAATAACAAAAGGTGCATCTAGGCATGCCACCTCATGGCAGTTCCTGAACCTGAAGCTCCCTTCAAGGCATGAGATATCAGCCTTATAGAGGCATTTAAAACAGACTGGAGGATGACCAGTTGTGAAGAAATGGTCTTCTTGCCTTCCCCAATGAAAGCTAGGAAATAGCAAAAACAATGTATCGTACTCTACATGCCCAAGCTACAGTAGATCTCATCCTAACATGGAAGAGAAAATCAAGATCTGAGGTAATTGAGGCTAGACAGGGGACTATGAGTAAGGGGAGGAGCTCAAGCTATGGTGCAAAAGTCTATAGAAGTGGCCTGAGCTGGATACAAGGCCTGATCAGAGACCCCATCAGTTGAGAAACAGACAAAAAAGACAATATCAGATCCCTTTAAAAAAAGTTGCTTGACTTGAAGACAGGAAGAGAGGGGGATTGTAAGGGTAGACAAGCAATTTTGGTTAAAAAATTAATCCTGACAGAGGAATAAGAGCATACAGGATGACACACACACAGAAATAATTAAGAACCAGAGGCAAGAAGGCCTTGAAAGGGTTCTGGTTTATACAGTGGCTCCAAACAGAAAATATCTTTTATTTCTATATATATGATTTGTATCCTTTAATACCTGCTACACTTATTCAGAAAAAGGTACCTAAAAAGTATAAAGCCTTTATCACCCAGGGCAGTCAATCTAAGTATTTTCAGCATAGGGCATATCAAATCCCTGTCTTGTGTGAATCAATCCATTTTGTAGAAAAGCTTGTGGAAATTGTTCTTGGCAAATTTCAGTAGAAGAGAGAACCACTTTTGCCTGGGCCAAATGGGAGTCACCACCTCATTCTTTGAAGAGTCCTTCTGAAGCTTTCGAAGAAACTACAGTTGTGTAAGTAAACCTACCACAAGAGCAGAAGTTCGAATGATCATTGCTGCAACAGCCTTAGCTATACAGGTTACATACTACCAAGGATTCAACAACTAGAGAGCTTCCAAAGCATCATGGCACCTTCCATACACCCAAACTGTCAAGCAGTTCCAGCTGAGCTCACTAAAAGATAAGTCTGGGTGCCAAGCCTTTGGAGCTTGCCTGCCAACAAAAAGAGAAAGGCTTAGTCCTGAAAGGATAATGACAGGAACAATAAATAAATAATTAAATGACTAAACCCTGGCATAAAAAACACCAAAAAAAATGGGATGGTGGACTTCCAAGATGCCTGCAAAAAGAAGAGCTTAATTTCACTATTTGGATGCTAGCAGATATGAAATTTAGAGAAGATGAAAGAAAATCAACTAGAAAAGGTGAGGGCAAAACACTGACTGGGAAGAATCCTGGAGCCGTTTAGCAAAAAACAGTTCAGGCTCCAGCTATGGTACAACAGATGGTTTCCAGTAATTTAAAGGAAAAAATAAATTAAACGTACTCAGAGCTGATTAAATAAATGAAACACTGAAGGAGTGATATAAACTCAAAGTCTGGAAAAATAGAAGAAGCCTTAACTAGCTATTCAGAAGAACTGATAAAACTGCAAAAACCAGAGGATGAAATGAAGAAAAGGCTGGTTGAGTATGAGACTTCTCAAGAAGAGCTATTTCAAAAAATGGTAGCACAGGGCACACAGACAAAGCCTGAGATTTTCTGCTGCAGTAGAGAAACTAGAATGAACAGTGCATATTAATTTTATGAAAGTACACTCAAGGAACTGGATGGGTATTAACACAGTAGAATTTGCTAACTGAAAAGGCACACTGTGTGTTATGTTACGTATCTGGCTATGAGAAACCAGCCAAGACCTGTACATAATAATATAATTATAATAATTAATAATATAATTATATATATAATTGTATATTTATGTAAAATAAATATGCAATCATACCAGCAGAAATAGCTGATCCTAACAAAACTGACAGCAGGTAAAATATTAAAAATTGGAGACAGTAGACTATGTGTGAAAAAAGATTATTCACTGTACACCAGGCAGAAGAGAAGCAAATTTATTCCAGCAGTCAGATAACATCGAGAGGCAGGTGTTTGATTCATGCTGCTGTATCCAGCTGTCTTCAGAATACTTCGTCCTGGAGGATCAAAGATATTTTTAATGCAGAACAGGATAAAAGGAAATAAAAAGTTTATCCAACAAAAAGTGAGTCATCAAACAGACGGGACTCTGCTTCTCATTCTGACGACAAAGCTCAGAAAGGGAATTTGCCAGTGAACTTTTCCAATGCTCCAAAGGGAAATGCTTAGATTAGAAATGGATTAGAAGACTCCGGAGTACCTTGGACTTGAACCAGAGTCTGGTGTTGGGAGACGGAGATGAGATGAACAGGAAGAAGATTAGCAACACTGAAATTACTGAATAAATGCAAGATTATAAAAGAGACACATTTGTGAAACATGGCTTTGCAAGAAAAAGTGGCTGAAAAAGATTAGACTTTTGTTGACTTAAATTTTGCATAAATAAAGCATATACCCTACTTTATGTCAATTATGTTTAAACAAAAGGGGGAAAAAGTAAAAAATTAAAATAATTTTTGCTCAATAGTATTTGAATAAACATTTCATGATATAAACTGCATTGTATATAGTAAAGCAATTTAGTGTACTATGAAGTCAGGGGTATCTTAAATATGGGGCTGACAGTGAAGCTTTTCAATTATTTTTGTATGCAATAAAGATATTAAAGTCAACAAGTACTTTTTTAGTTATAAGAAATATAGGTAAAAAGGAGAAGAAAGGTTGAAGAAAAGCAAGTTTAAGTTAATATGCTATAATCTTGGGCTGTTGGGGTGGGGGTGGAATGTAAAAGTGTACTGATTATATTAGATGTAGAGATGAAATGTTTTATCTTATTTTTGCATAGGTTGATGCCTAGATTAATGCTCTTAGCGTAATCTAAAAACAAGTGATTTCTGTAAGCAAGTAGGCTTGAAAACTAAGACAAAAATGATGAATCCCATGAGAACTGCTTAATTTCATACATATCCAATGATGTTAGCTTTTCTTTTCCCCTTTAGCAAATGTTTAGTGAGAGTCAATACATCTGCATCTAAAGGCAGATCTGCATTCTCTGTTCTTATTTTTCCATGGAGGTGAGCTGACAGCAGGTGAAAGCAATTAATCTTTAGAGTTCTGAGCATTGTTTGCTGTGGGAAATGAAAACTTTAAAGGTACAAGGGTAAGCAGTTCAGTAAAACCTAAAGTTTGAAATAATTGAAAATGAAGATGAGATATTAGCTTCCCTAGCAACTTAATACATCAGTGTATAATTTAGCTTTAAAGATAGCCAGTACACTTTTTCTTAAGGCTAAAAGTTAATGTTTTATGACACAGGAGAAACATTTTTTTCAAATCTGGGAGGGGAACAGAGATAAGACCAGAACAGAGAGCAATCAGTGTAAGTGGGACCACAGGCTGTAATATGCACTTTAGCATGGGTGACCTTAATTTTAGGTTAGGTAATGCCTCTGGTACAACTCAGTTTCAGGCAGTTGTTCCTATCAGGAGAGTTAAGCTTCATTATTTGAAGATATACATAATTTTGTGTGTTTGTTTTAAGTTAACAGTTATGGGGGTGTTCTAAAAATATATTTAGTTTTTTTTATTCAAGGGTTTCATTAAATTAAAGTCTTGTAAAATGTGACACGGGTTCAAAGCAGGCGACAAGAAACAACTGTATAAAAGATCAACACACCAAACAGTGTGTGCAAGCTAACACAAATGTTTGAAATACACATTCAAAAAACTGCTATGTACAATAGGTGGGAATAAGTCATTTTCGTATTTTAGAACATTAATGGTCTTACAGGTACAGACAAAAAGATAAGGATATTGAATTATATTAGAAAATGCTGAGAGCAAATAGCAATGCTGCAGGAGATGCATTTAGAAAGAAATGAGCATGTAAATTTAATAAATAAAGGACTTTAGGATGGATATTCAGCAGAATATCAAGGACAAATGAAAATGGAGTTATTATACTAATTGCTAGAGGAACTCTAATCATAAGGGTACATTTCTGGTAGTAACAGGCTACTAGCAAGGAAGAGTCAGTTTGGCATAATGGATAAGGTTTTTCACTTTATAAGAATAATAATGTTGGCGTGCATTTATATTCCACTAAAAATTGCAATTGTGGAGCTCAAGAAAAATTTAGGGAAAAACAGCTTTCATAAGGGAAATACATAGGTGGGGACTGTAACTTGATTTACAATAGTAAGGACGAATGTCTGTACCTAAAAGGCAATACATAACAAAACAGGGTAGATTTCTGAAGAAATTTATGCCAATATTTGGTATGGAAGATGTGAATTCAGTAGTAGGAACTCAGAGAATTTGCATATTATTCCCCAAAATATAATGCCTGGGCTAGACTAAACAGAATTTATACTCCACAGGAACATATGCATTTAATTGAAAGCTCTAATACACTTCAGATAATTGAGATTGTGTACCAATAAAAACTAAAATAAAAATGCAAGTAATGTAGAAAAAAACTGAGAAACCAGAACCTTTTGTTTATGCATTGGATAGTAAGATACAAGCGATGTACAGGTTTTCAGCCCTTTACTTTTATATACAGGTCAGGCATATTTTTATCAACCAGAAAAGTTATGGACGGTAATTAATAAAGAGTTGAAGAGATTTGTCTGGGTAGGGAAGAGGAAAGGGTTAAGTGGGATAAATTGATCCTTCTGATAGAATAAGGTGGTTTAGGATTACCTGATTTCAAGGGATATTTTACAGGTACACAGTTAAGGCTCATATATATAACACAAACATAAAATTATAATTCAAAGGGGAAAAATATGATGATGATGAAGCAGGGAGGAATCAGACTTTGGATGCAGATTTTTAAGGTGAATAACAGCCATATAGAATATTATATTCATAAAGCAGCAGAAAGTATTGAGAACTAAACAGACACAAAAATGTAGAAAGGAGATTTTACCAGTAGGGATGACTGCAAGTCAAAGTCTAAAACAACTGTAATTGAGGTACTGAATATCATAACAGAGATACAAGACCTGAAAGTAGGATCTTTTGAAAAGGGAAGGAGCAAATTACATAGAAATAAATGGAAATTGTGGGAACAATGCATGCAGAATAATGTTCTGAAGGAGTAGTGAGGTTTAAGGAAAGGCAGGAATTGAGCAATTTATGTAAAATCAGAATGATGATAGTTATAAATAAGAACACATCTGATTATTCAACCATCTACTGCTATGGTAAGTTTACTTACTCAAAGGTACTATGTTCATTGTACTGATCACTGCTAAAGTAGCCTTAGCTATAAAGGTAGATTAGCCTAGCTTACTATATTCAAGAAGTGTAAGCAGAAAAGTCCAGAATCCCCTGGAAAATGGTCTTAGCAAAGCCTGACCTGGACTTAAAGATGGAATCAATCTTATAGCGCTTTGTAAAACTATGTACAGAGGACCAAGTAGCAGCTTATAGAATACATCTAGACTCCAACCCTTTCCAAAAAGCAATAGAAGAAGCCAAGGCACTGGCATAGTAGGTCTTGACCCTCCCTAGAACAGTTTTGCTGTGTTAAGTATAACAAAAGATAATAGACTTGGTTAACTAAAAGGAAATAGTCTGTTTTGACACAGGTTGTCCCTTCTTACCTTCACAATAAATAAATAACTGAAAATCTAAAAGATTTATTTCTCTCAAGAAAGTACTTGAGTTGTTTGTGGGCATTCCATGTATTGGAGTTTTCTTTCTCCCTCATTTTCAGGCTTAAGAAAATGGGGAGATGGATAGTTTGGCTTAAAGTAAACTTGGATAACATTTAAGACATAAAATAAGGATTTGTTCTCAAAGAAACCCTTTCCCTGTGGAAAACAAGAAATAGTTGAAGCACTGTAGGAACTTGCAACTCAGGTGCTCTTCTTGAAGAGTTCAGAGCAATCAGTAAAACAGTATTCCATGTTAAGAATCTCAAGTGAGCCAGATTAGCTTCTTCAAATGGAAAATGTGTTAACTTCTGTTTCACAAAATTAAGATCTCAAGGTGATTAACTTAAAGGCCTCTTGTGCAAAACCCTTTTCAAAAACATGTTGACATGAGAATGCATTGAAACAGGAGGATCCATGGGCATGGCTAATAAATAAATCCGGACAGAGGAATGAGAAAGGTCATACAAATATTGTAAGACCAGAGAACAATTAGCCTTGAGTGGGTGATGGTTATATTGTTGGCACCAACAAGAAAACCTCTTCCATTTGCTAATATATGGATTTCTAGAAGCAGGCTTTCTTGTCTCCATTAGCACCTGCTGCACATCCTCAGTAAACTGATGCCTTCAAGGAATTAACACCCTATCATCCAGACAGTCAGCTGAAGTTGACTGATATCACAGGGTGTATCCAACAACCCTGTTCTTGAATGAGTAGACCCAACCTGTGTGCAAGCTTATGGTAATTGACTCCAGCCATTACAAGAAGAAAGGAAAACCACAGGTGCCTGGGCCAGAAGGGAGTCACCACAATGATCTTGGGGGGATTCGTCTAAATCTTCTGAAGTACCCTGGACATTACTGGAAAGGGTGAAAAGTGCAGCGGAACATTTCTGTTCAAGAAAAAGAAAAGGCATTTGTCTTCTAGGCCTTCCTGCTTAATGTCTTGGAACAAAATATTGCCAGTTGATTTTCAAAGAGGAGGCTAAGAGGTCTACTTGAAAAATCCACAGAGATGGACGAAATCTGGGAAGCTCTCCATTCTAGTTTCTATTTGTGATGGTCTGCCCTGATCCTGCTCAGCTTCTCTGCCACACAGTTTTGCTCTAACAGAATGTAGAATGCCTGTAGAGTAAGACTGTCCTGTGAAGCTACATCCCAACCTAACGTGGCTTGTCTGCAAATGGGGTATGACCAGGTTCCCTGCTGTTTGTTCATGTACCCCACAAGACTGTGGTATCATCTGTAACAACCTGAAGAGGTCCTGGAGACCAAAGATGATTCACGGAGTTGAGTGCCTTGATCAGAGCAACCATTTCTTTGTTATTTATGTGCTTGCTGCTGTCCTCAGTATCCCACCTGCAAATGGTCCCCAAGCCAAATCCAAGGCATCTGTGGTGACTGCCTCTTTTGGAACAGGGAAGAAGGGAAGACATGGAGTTAAGGATATCAGTTGTCTCCACAACATGATTTCTTTTTTGACAAACCCAGCAATGGGAACTGAATGACAAAGGGTGTTGCAGCAGGGACGAAAGAAACTTCAGATACCACTGTATCTTTCTCATGTGGAGTCTTGCCTACTGTATCATGAGAATCAAAAGCCATGAGACCTAAAATCCAGAGGCATTCTCTCAAAGTAACAACAGCCACTCATCCAAGACAAATCCAAAAAATGAAAAGACTACTGGCAACAGTTCCACAAGATTTATTAACTAGACATTAGCGCCTCGGCTATCACACCCTTCAAGAAGTAAATTACATACAAAAAAACCTTCCCCTTAAATACGGATACCAAAAAAACAATCAAACAATTTGGTAACTAAATTAAATATTTCCAATTAACTTCTAAATTCAATCCATAAGGAGCAAGAGTATTATATTTAAAAACATTGCTTCTTTAAACAGCAGTTTTTGTTTTATTAAAGTGTCATCACCTAATTTAATAAAAACCTTTTCTAAAATGGTTGCTTGTAAAAATTTAGGATCACTGTCATGACATTCTTTAAAATGACTAGCTACAGAACTCTCCGTTTTCTGTTTCTTTATACCACATACATGTTCTTGTAGCAGTGTTCGAAACATTCTCCTACTTTAACCAATATATACTAAGTTACAAGGACAGTGAAGAGCATAGACAATGCCTTTAGTTATACATGAATAAACCCCCCCGTTCAAAATCCAATATTATTGATATTATTAAAACCACAAACTAAATATTAACAAATATTGCACTTGCCACAAGATACAGTCCCAAAACTCTTTATATTACTACATAACGTCACTACAAGTGCAACAAAATATGAATTCAATAACCTATTGGCTATACCAAGTCCCTTTTTATATGATATAACATGTTTTTTTGCATAAAATTTTACCCAAATTAGGTTCCTTAGTCAAAAATTTCCAAACGTATTTAATCTGTTCAAATATTTTATCACTCAAAACATTATAAGTCATGACATAATATATTTTATCAGAGACATCCATCTTCTTCTTACAAGATCTATTTATACAAATCTGATTAGAGGCATTTTTGTTAGCAAAAACTTTTTCCAGAGCTTCAGAAATAAAATTCAAATCATAACCTCTCTGTAGAAACATATGTGCAGTACGTATAATTTCCTTACCCAAATCATCATAATTATTACATATCCTAGATAGATGCAAAAATTCCCCATAGGGTAAGGATTGAATTAAATGTACTGGACGACAACTAGTGCCATACAAAAATTGTCCTCCATCAGCAAATTTTCGCTATACAGATGTGGAAATTTGTCCATTGTTAGCACCAGATAAAAATACATCCAAAAAACTAATTTCATTCCCAAACTGAAGTCTGTCAAATGATAAATTAAAAACATTATGTAAATCTTTCAAAAAATCATGAATATTCTCCATACCATCCTGAAAAAAATCAAATCATCTATATATCTAAAGTAATACAAAACATGTTTCCTATAAAATTCATGTTTATAAATATTCCCTCTATCGAATAACGCCATGAATAAATTAGCATATGAGGGGGCAAATGGTGCCCCCATAGCAGTTCCTTGTAACTGGTGAAAGATTTCATTATTAAAAGAAAAGTAATTATTAGTCAGACAAAATTCAACCAACTCCATAATGTAATTAGACACAGGACTATCCAATAGTGTCAAGCGCAATGCTTTTAAGTCATCTTGATGTCTAATATTGGTGTATAAACTGGTTTCATCAAAAGTTACCCAGTACATTCTAGAACTACAGTGAATAGAAGCTATTTTTTTGCAAAAAAATCTAAGGTATCCTTAATATGTGAATTTTTGTACATAGGCAACAAATAGTAATGTAAAACAACCCCTATTGTGTGAAGAAAATATTTGGTTGCAGCAACTATTGGTCTACCAGGAAGGTTGTGACTGTCTTTATGCACTTTTGGCAGGCAATAAAATGTAGCCATAACACAACCCTCAGAAGTCCATTTTTTATTCACATCTTCCTTAGTAAGGTAACCATGTCGGACACCTTTATCCAACAATAATAAACTGTTCAATAGCATTTTGATAAACATTAACATCAACCACCTTATAGACATCTGCATTTCATAAATGTTGATAGCACGTGCGCATATATTGAGAAAAATGGAGTACTACGATTTGATTGCCTTTGTCTGCCGGTTTTATAACCAGCTCCTTATTTTCAGACAATTCTTTAAGCGCCATCCATTCTGCTTTAGTCAGATTATAGCAACCATGTAAATTATCATTATAAAACTGCTTCAATAATTGTTCTAAAAAAAAAAAAAAAAACGTAACATAGTAGTGAAATTTTTGTATATGCACATTACTACATGAAGGAATAAAAGTACTTTTATAACTAATTTTGAAGCATCTAGTAAGCAATAAGCATTTGGTTCCTCAAAATCATCTAATGACCACTCATTCTCCAAGTCAGACACACGAGTAAAACAAATCATCTTCCATTGTATTTACATTATTACTTCCATTCATATTAAAATAACACTTTAAATGCAGTTTACGTGAAAAACAAAACATTCCTTGCTCCAGCACATACCAACGTGGAAAAACAGTGGACACAAACTTGAGCCCTAAGTTTAAGACACTCCATTGTTCATTAGTTAAAAAATTATCAGATAAGTTAACAAATTAAAGAAACATCATTAATGTCCACATTACTGCCATCTACCTTTTTTATATATTTGTCTAGACTGTCCTTCACCAACGTGTACAGCAGTATTAAATCCTCTTTTTCTATTGTTAGTCCTTTCCTCCCCGTTGGAACGAAAGCATTGTTCGTGCTGTTCTGGTTGTTGAGTAGGCAGAAGAGGTGGAAAAGATCTGTTCTCCTGCTCAGAGTCAGTAGTATATGATGCACCCTCTGAGGACACAAAGGAAACCGACAATTGTTTTTTATAACCTCCCCCTTGATGTTGCACGTTTCCCAATTTTATAGCCTTCTGACTGGCTCTCCACAGGAAGGCCCACCCACCACTGTAGTCACGAACATCATTCTGAATTTTATTAGTTTTCTGTGTAATCAGTTCAGATTCTAATTTCTGAAGTTTGTCATTAAAATTACACAGAACAGTGTCAACCTATTGAACATCAATTTTATGCACCAAATCACTATGTATTTTTGAAATCTCCTCTTTCATTTTATTTTGGTGCAATTGATCTCTTTCAACAGGGATGGAGACCCACTCCATTGCACATTTGTGGGCTGCAGCCAACCAATCTTTAATCACCTTATCTCCCTCATCATTGGTATCAAACAGAGTAGAGGGGGATTTAAATGCAGGTAATCCCCAAGGGGAAATATCTAGTTCTAGATAACACTGCAGCCCTAAAATGTTAAAATAACATTTAGTTTCTTTAAATAGAAGCTTTGATCAGTCACAGCATGAAATTATGGGAGAGTAGTAGAAGCTAGGTTAAGAAGGGAGGTGATGATTAGTGATCAGTAGTATGGTTTCATGCCAGGAAAGAGCACTACAGATGCAATGTTTGCTCAGAGTGTTGATGGAGAAATACAGATAAGGTCAGAAGGAGTTGCATTGTGTCTTTGTGGACTTAGAGAAAGCATATGACAGGGTGCCTAGAGAGGAGTTGTGGTATTGTATGAGGAAGTCGGGAGTGGCAGAGAAGTAAGAGTGGTACAGGATATCTACAAGGGTAGTGTGACAGCGGTGAGATCTGCAGTGGGAGTGACAGATGCATTCAAGGTGGAGGTGGGATTACATCAAGGATCAGTTCTGAGTCCTTTCTTATTTGCAGTGGTGATGGACAGGTTGACAGACGAGATCTGACAAGAGTCCCCATGGACTACGATGTTTGCAGATGACATTGAGATATGTAGTGAGAGTAGGGAACAGGTTGAGGAGACCCTGGAGAGGTGGAGATGTGCTCTAGAGAGGAGAGGAATGAAGATCAGCAGGACTAAGACAAAATATATGTGTGTGAATGAGAGGGAGGATAGAGGTTCATAGGTTGGTACTAGGCTATCAGCCCTAGGGCCTATACAAGCCTAGCCATAACAATTCCCTGGCTATTTCTTCCCACATTATTTACTTTCTTGGACCCCTGTCTAGCAGGGCGACTGACGTGATCCCTGGGGTGAATTTCCTTTCTCCCATCCAATCGTCAAGGTTCCTCTTGAAGAGGTCCAAAGAGGCACTCTGCTTGACATGTATGGGCAATCTATTCCAGAGTCTGGGGAGTCTCTGGGTCAGGAACCTATCCCTCCAGCATGTTTTGTTTATTGTGATGACAAGGTTTAGATCCCTGGAGCGTGTAGCTCTGAGGGATTGGGATTTCTTTAAGTGTAGCATGTCCAACAGCTCTGGGTTTGACATGGCCTTGTATGTTAAGCAGAGATCGCCTCTGAGTAGACGATATGCGACAGAGTATAGCTGGAGTTTTTAAGGCGGTCAGCGTAGGGCATCTGCTTTAGGTCTGTGATTCTTTTAGTGAGGTATTTCTGAGGCCTTTCCAGTTGTTGCAGATGTCTTGAGAGGTACATACCAAATGGGGCCGTTGTATTCTATAATGGGTCTAATGAGGGATGAGTACAGTGGGACAATGACCTCCTTTTTTCTGGATGAAAAGCCCTTCGTGATGAGGTGTGCCACATAGAAGGATTTCCTGACTGTTGTGGCGATGTGGTTATCGAAGGTGAGACCACTGTCCACCTGTGTCCCTAAGTCTCTTATCACACTTTCTGTGTTTAGTGTACTGCCACCTACATGGTAATTCATGGATACATGTTTTTTCCCAAAGGGGATAACAATACATTTCTTGGCATTGAGCTTGAGCCCATGGCTCTGGCACCAAGCATCTGTTTCTGTAAGGCCCTTTTGTAGAGTATCCACATCATTTGGGGATTCAATAATGGCTCCCAGTTTGCAGTCATCTGCAAACTTTGTTAGCCAGAGTCCCTTAGTGTTGACCTGTACTTCAGAGGTAGATGCCAAACAAGAGAGCCCCCCACTGAACTCTCTGAGGTACTCCACTTTGTCTGGCTGGATTTGTAGTCGGCTACCTTTACAGTGTGGGTTCTATCAGTAAGCCATTTAGCAACCCATTGGGTGACATAGGGATTAATGCCCAACTTAGTAAGTTTATCTATGATTCCAGAGTGGGGATGGTGTCAAAGGCCTTGGCAAGGTCTAGATAGGCTGTGTGGACCACCTTACCCTTGTCCATGGCTCTGGAGACTGATTCAAAGAAGTCAATCAGGTTCAGGAGACAAGATCGACCCTTCACAAACCCAAACTGGGTGGGGTCCAGTGTTTGAAGGTTGCCAATGTCTTTGTTTATAAGTTCCATGATAATACGCTCCATGGCCTTGCAGATAAGGCTTGTCAGACTGATGGGACGGTAGTTTCCGGGATCCAAGGTGGATCCCCTTTTGTGGATTGGGATAACTGTAGCTCTGCCACTCAGTGGGCACGAAACCTGAGGTGAGGCTATGATTAAACATGACACTTAGGTGAGGTGCCAGTTCATATTGTAGTTCATGTAGTACACAGCCCGGGATGTCATCTGGTCCCATGGATGCTGTATTCTTGGCTTTAGAGAGTGCGTTTTGTACCTGTGTGGCCGTTATTACTGGAATTTGGCAATCTTCCGGTATTGAGATGGGCCATTTAGGGGTGAGAGGGGGTGAAGTTGGCACTGAATCGATCTGCCAGGATATTGGCAATATCCTTTGGATCAGTATATTTAATGCCATTCTGTTTTAGCTCAGCAGATCTGAGTATTGCCATTTAGATTCTTGACATAGTTATAGAATGCTTTGTGGTTGTCTTTGGAATCTTTGGCAATTTTATTTTCGTAACTAGCTTTGGAGGATTTTATGAGGCATCTCAGTTTCTTACTGAGGCCAGTAAGGGAGTTTTTGCATCCTGGGATTTTCCTCTTTTCTGCAAAAGTTTCTTCCTTTTGTTGTAAAGTTTGTTTATGGCAGGGGACCACCAGATTGGCTTCCTTTTTTTGGATGAGAGCATTTTGGTTCTATTTGGGATGGCACGATTCATGCATGAGTGGATGTGCTCATACAGTGCCTTAGTGTAGGATTCAGCAGTTGAACTTTCAGTTCCCGTCTGCATGGGTGTTATGAAGTTTGTCACTTCTGACTTGAGTAGCATGAAGTTGGCTTTGGAGAAGTTTTTTATGGTGGTTTCTTTACTGGGGATGGTGAGGATGGAGGGAGTAGAGTTGGCGAAGGTGGATGAGTTTAAATACTTGGGATCAACAGTTCAGAGTAATGGCGAGTGTGGAAGAGAGGTGTAGAAGAGAGTACAGGCAGGGTGGAGAAGTGTGTCAGCAGTGATTTGTGACAGACGAGTACCAGTAAGAGTGAAAGGGAACGCCTACAAGAGGGTAGTGAGACCAGCTGTGTTATATGGGTTGGAGACAGTGGCATTGACAAAAAGACAGGAGTCAGAGCTGGATGTGGCAGAGTTAAAGATGTTAAGATTTGCACTGGGTGTGATGAGGGTAGACAGGATTAGGAATAAGTATATTAGAGGGTCAGCTCAGGTTGGACGGTTTGGAGACAAAGCCAGAGAGGAGAGATTGCTTTGGTTTGGACATGTGCTGAGGAGGGATGCTGGGTATATTGGGAAAAGGATGCCAAGGATGAAGCTGCCAGGTAAGAGGAAAAGAGAAAGGCCTAAGATAAGGTTTATGGATGTGGTGAGAAAAGACATGCAGGTGGGCTGGAAACAGATGCTCTGCTATGGCGACCCCTAATAGGAACAGACGAAAGAAAAAAGAAGAAATAGAAGTTTTTCAAGCTGTTCAATCTGGGTTTGCACTTTAGAAGGAAAGGAAACCGTACTTACGGCTCCTACAGCAGCAAAAGGATTATTCAGTCTAGAGGATCTATCATTAACAAACCTGTTCAGGAAACCATTAGATGATTCTCCAGCATTTAATACATGCTGATTCTCACCATTAGAGACATTAGTGCTACTAGAGCGGTTAGTCAAAATTCCTGGAGTATTCTGAATAAGATAGTTGTCCATAGACCACCGAGTACGAAAAGACTACTGGTAACAGTTCCACAAGATTTATTAACCAGACCTTAGCGCCTCAGCTATTGCAGCCTTCAAGAAGTAAATTACATACAAAAAAAAACTTCCCCTTAAATACAGATACCAATAAAACAAACAATTTGGCAATTGAATTAAATAGTTCCAATCATTTTAGAAAATGTTTTTATTAAATTAGGTGATGACATTTTAATAAAAAAATCAGTTTTTATTTTAAAATATAATACTCTTGCTCCTTATGGATTGAATTTAGAAGTTAATTGGAAATATTTAGGTTATTTGCCAAATTGTTTGATCGTTTTATTTGTATTTAAGGGGAAGGTTTTTTGTATGTAATTTACTTCTTGAAGGCTGTGATAGCAGAGGTGCTAAGGTCTGGTTAATAAATCTTTTAGAACTGTTGCCAGTAGTCTTTTTGTATTCCCTCAAAGTGACCAAAGTTTGAGTGGAAAACCTCAGAAACAGATCTAGATACAGATCTATTTTTTCTGTGGAATAAAAGCTCTTTCAAACTGATGTGTCTAGTTCACATTCCAGGAATAGGATCCTGTGTGAAATAGTCAAGAAAAACTTTTAAATGTTTTCTTGGAATCCTAGTTTGTGTAAGAGATCATTCAACCAAGAAAGAGATTCCCGACACCGAAAAAGATTCTGCAAAGATAAACAAGTCATCTAAAAATGGAAAAATGTAGATTCCCCTGTAGCCTGCAATAAGCTACAACTGGTGCTAAACACTAACACACACAGTGGATAGTTTAAAGGGGTTAGGAAGAGAACTAATAATGTGATCTAGACACAAAAAACATTAAGAAACATCTGAATTCTGGATGAATAGGAATGTGAAAATCATCTTTTAATCTTAGTGTTACCAGGAAACTTGAATTCGGAAGAAAATGTAACAGGTTGTGAATTTGCATAATTTAGAATTTTGGCACCATCACAAACAGGTTTAGCAAAGAAAGAACAAATTTCCAAGCATTTTCTTTTCTTTGGCACTAAGAACATCCTTGAATAAAAACCATGCCCCACCTGGGAAGGAGGAACTGGTTCTATCACTCCTTCGCACAGCATGTGACAGAGAACTGGAGAAAATAAAAGTGTGTATTCCAGAGGATGAGAAATGACCCCTGGAAAGGAGGAATTTCCTTCCACTACCAACTGTAACCTTGATGAATGATCTTCAGAACCAATTTGTCTGAATCTGCTGTCAGAAAAGGAACAAAGCAAGGTGCCAACGAAAAAGCAAACAAACGACCAAAGTGGAGGTATAAATTCAAGTAGAAATCCAAGAAATAGCGTATTAAAAATTTATTTATCCGCTTTTGTCCACAGACTTCATCAGAATCTGATGAAGTCTGTGGACGAAAGCGGATAAATAAATTTTTAATACGCTATTTCTTGGATTTCTACTTGAATTTATACCTCCACTTTGGTCGTTTGTGGTCTGCTGTCAGAAAACTTAAAATTCAGACCTTCTGGAAAAAAAAACAGGACCAGGTTGGGAAGGATCATAAGGTCTTCTTGTATAGTCAGACTTGATGGACTACCCTTGGTTTTGGGAGCTTCTTGTTGGAACCTCCTTGCCATTTCTTCTTAAATGTCTGTTTACCTGTACTTTGATATGACTGTTTATTCCGCTTTTTGCCAAAACTGGATGAGGAGTTAGAGAATCCTTTAGAAAATTTGGAAAAGGAGGGCTGAAAAATTTTTAAAGATTCCCCGATCAGCTTACCCCTTTCATCACACATTTTGATCACCTCTGAAGCAGAGGGGCCAAAAACTAAATCTCTATCCAAAAGGGAATTTAAAATCATATCATCTAGGATGTTCTGAGAATGTAGACATGCAAATCTTCTCAATACAGTACCAGTGGCCATATAGCACTGGAAGTAATATCAGTGTCATGCATATACTGTAAATGATGAGTAGTGACCCGCGCAATAGGAGACGTAATTATTTATAGCAGATTTTTCCTCACAAGAAGAAACTGCAGCTAAAACATTCCACATACTTTCACTATTTGTTAGAACAAACATATGAGCTTTAACAAATGGCAATTCAAAATTCTAGAAATCAAAGTTGCAGAAGTAAACACTTTTCCACCCACACTTATCAATAATTTTCCCATTCTTATCAGAACAGGAAGGACTGGAATTACCTAAATGCATAGCAGCAGTGGGATCAACTAAGGATATAGCTGCTGTGTCAGATTTGGGAATAGTGTATAAAAAAGTACAGTTTTGTACCTACCATATTGCCCCTCTAAGAAATTGCTTGAACAAAGGATGCAAAACAATGTGGGGTCACAATCATAGTGAGCAAATGAAAATTGCATGAATCTTAATTGAAGCTTGACATTGAGCAGACGACCGTCCTTCTGAGACAACAGATGTGGAATCAAGGGTAAAGGCCATGGAGGCTTCTTTACCAGACTCCTCAGGTACCAGAGCTGGTGGTTTAGTGGAGAAGCGAACAGATCTATGTCTGGAGTCCCCCAGGACACTGTCAACTTTTGAAATACATGAAGATAAAATCATTGCTTGCCTGCACAATGGGTAGAATGTTGTCCCCTTGTTTGTTGTTGTACCACATGACAGTTGTGTTTGTCTGTTAGATCAACACCTGGACTGCTAACATCTCCTTCATGTTGATATGTAGATGCTGTAGTCTGGCAGGGCACTTGTCTTATATCCACTTTCCATTTAGATGAGCTCCCAAGCAAATGTCTGAGGCATCTGTCGTTATAGAATTTGACTCCTCTGGCCGTCTGTCAGAGAGAGTCCTTGTGACGGTGACATTCCTGAGCCCACCACAAAATTCCCTTTTTGAATGCAAGGTATGTTTTGAATGACAGTGGTCAAATCCTGGCAGTGTTGTGTCCATACATTTTTTTGGATACCAGCTGCTATGCCTGGCATGCATGGTTTGGCAAAGGGAAACAGAAGATGCCATGAATGCCAGGCCTAAAGGACTGTGTCTGCAGTCAGCCCCCATCAAGAGATTAGTGAATGGGATAAATGGAAAAATTTTTTTTGTTGATTCTTTTGTAAAGGCCATCTGACTGGGCTGCTGTTCAGTCTCACCCAGAAAGCACATGTCTGACTTCTGATTTCGTTCCTAGGTACCCTAGGCACTTAATGACATATTCAATATGCTATTGCTGTACTCCCTTTTCTTGAGCCAGCTTCTTGAGCCAGAATCAGGCAAGGAAAGATAGAATTGATAGATTTGAATTCCTTTTAGCCTGATGCTGAAGCCAGAACCTTTATTGAAGCTGTGAATACTCTGGGCATGATAGAAGAGGAGACTGAAGGAGAACTGAGAGAAAGATGATATCGAGAATTTGCAGCTCATACTTTCTGCAACTTAGTCTTATAGGCACATGAAGGTAAGAGCTTCAAAGTTGATCTTTCCTACCTCTAGTGATCTTTAGGTAAAAAGGGTAAAGCATCAACATTTGAACTTGGGAATGTCAGAATAAGTGTTGGGGATAGATAACCCCTAGACTGGGAATCATAAGCAGGATAAGTCCATCCCTTAGCAGGCAGGCCAATTTCTGAACTGAGGCTGCACCTGCAAAAATCTAAATCTTATTAAGTTTGCATCTGTTTAGCCTCCATTTTCTTTCAAAACTGCTTCTGAGAACAGAACCAGTGGCAGCCACCCCTGGAGAGGCCTGCAGCATCATCAAAACCACATTGAGTAAGGAATGTTTACCCACCTGTTCAGAACTAAATCCTCTTTATCAGGAGGGACAGGATGTTTAACAACTGAGGCCCTTCACACTTTAGGACCACATTCAAAACATCTTAAGACTGAGGAACTTTATCCATCCCATCTCCCTTTTTAGGGGCATCTGGCTAACTATTGGGGAAAACTGCAGGCATCAACACACACATCCTCTAAAGCAGAGAGGACAGGAGGAATGGTTGCAGGTTCTGAAATCTGCATTTCTAATTTATATGAGGGACTGAGAAACCTCGGGGTTCTCCCCCTGAAAACATTGGCACATTCTAGCAAAACTCTTACAAGAAAGAGAAACCCTCACAAGGGGAATAAAACTGAGCTCTCCTCTGATTCTGAATCAGAAGTCAGAGGAGAAAAGCCTGTACATGTCCCTTCATCTTCCTGCTCATATACAAAATCTTGAATCTCTGCAGGAAAAGAGGCATCTCTTTCTTTTACCAGAAGTTATTTTACAAGCAGGATCATTAGCATGAATGAAACCCTGAACCAGATCCAGTAAACTATTCCAGTCTAAGGAAATATGAGGATTAGACAAATGCCTAGTATTTTGTTTCTTTTTGACAGGAAAAATGGAGATAATGGTAGCAGCAGCTTCTCCAGATATGGGCACAGCACTCTGACACAACAGGGAAGCCTTCCCCGTTCCCTCTCTCAGGACAACAATGGCTTTATCTTGCTCACTGATGGGACCCCAACAGTTGCACAGGATGTAGCCAACCCCTGGTCCATACCGGCTGTAGGTGCTACACCAGAGGGATCCGGGTAAAAGAATAGTTGCCTGAGGTACAACAAATGGCCATAGCACAGTCACCCACCTGCAGCTGAGCCAAATTCATAGCTTGCTGTGGTGACAAGGATTCTTAGCTTAATTTTTTTTCTTTTTGTGGCTGGAGGGACTGATCATGGGACGTATAGTTTGTTTCACAGTCAAGCCAAAAATGGTGCCTATTCCCCTGGAAGACGAGCAGCAAATGCCGATAAAAACTATAAGTCTAAATGTCACTTTTTTCATAGAAAACCACAGCAAAAAGCACTTTCAAACACTTTGCCAGCCTCCACAAAAGTAAAATAAACTCAATTTTTCCACAGACAAAAATGGTTTTCAGTTGCTCTACACCACGTTTAAACTCACAGGAAAAAAAAGAGCACTCCCGTTTAAAAGTACAATACAGTTCAGTGACAGTCCATTAAAACACAAAACTCCTAGCTTTAAAATAACTTTCCTGAAGAGGAAGGGATAAAACACAAACAATATTTAGAAAATGGAAGATTTACCCCAAAGGGAACTTATCTGCCCAGCAAAGAAATACCACCGAGCCAACTGTCGATCCTCAAAAGCCTTAGAGGAATATATCTTTCGGCAGCCTTAAAGCTCTGAAGGGCTTTCCACCCAAACTTGTCTTTTAGTCAGCTCACTTCGAGCTGCCTGACAGTTTGGGTATGTGGAAGACGCCCTGAAGCTTTGAAAGCTAGTTGGCTGTTATATCCTTGGCAGGATATAACCCATATAGCCAAGACTGCTGCAGCAGTGATCAATATGAAGAACATATTGGGTATCAGTGGAAAGACATACAGAAACATTCCCAAACCTTGGAATAAAAAGGAATATGTCTTCCAGGCCTATTTGCAAGAAATCCTGAAACAAAATTTAATGGTCTGTTTTGAAAGCAGGCAAACAGATCTACTTATTGTTCCACAGATGGATCAATTCCTGGAATACACTTGGGTGTACTTTTCATTTGTGAAGGTTTGTCCTGGTCCTGTTCAGTTAATTTGCTATAAAACTTTTCTCTGACAGAATGTATGAAGCCTGAAGATTCCAGACTGAGCTTAGTTGTTACTTCCAAGGCAACCATAACAAGTCTTGTTTTGTACCACATCACTGTGATGCTGTCTCTGATAACTTGCAGAGGTCCACAGATGATTTAAGGTTTTTAAAATATTGATAACTGCCGACTTCTCTGACATTTTATTGCTTTTGTCCATCCTTGGAGTCTCACAGACCTTGTATTTTCACCAATTTTGAAATTGCTCCCCAAGCAAAGTGTGAAGTATCTTTTGTGTCAGACTGTGAGGGAGACTGAAGGGAGAAGGGAAGACCTGGATTGAGAAATAACTGGTCCGCCCACCAAATTAATTCTTTCCAACAAACCCCAGACCTGATGCTAAGTCCATACTAATCTGAGGCACCACTGAATTCTTCTTATGTGAAGTTTGGTTAAGGGAATAATGACAAAGTCAAAAGAAATTCCCTGTCAGAAGCCAGAGATTGGATGGAGAAATCCAGAAAGATTTCCTTGCACTGTTCTATTCTGTCCAAATGAAGAAAAACCCTTCCTAGGAACAAATCCACTACACATTCTGGGAAAAAATAGTGATTGAAAAGGGATGAGTGATGATTTCTGTAAGTTCAGTTTGAGCAGGAGTTTTCCTGACCAATGTCAGAGAATCCTAACAACTGAAAAAAAGTGTCTCCAAATATAAGACAATCATCCAAATATGGTAAGATGTGAATGTCTTGAAGCCTACAGTGAGCAATCACTGGAGCCAGGTACTTTGTAAATACCCTGTGGTACAGTGGACAGACTAAAGGGTTAAGAGAGAACTGATAAAGTGAGCCCAGTACAGAAAATCTTAAATTGGAATGTGATAAGAATCGTTTAGGTTCAATTTTACCATTAAGGTGCAAGAGGGTATGAGAAGTAACAAGGATTGAAGGGTTAACATCCTGAATTTTGCAATCTTGAAAAAGACTGAAAAAAGTGAGGTCTAGGACTGCTTCCATCTTCTATTTTTCTTATTACTACAAAATTCCTTGAATAAAAACCTTTGCCCATATAAGATAGTTCTATCACTCCCTGAGCTAATATTTGCTATAAAATATGAGGAAAAATTAATGCTTGTTTTGCAGGATGAGAAGGAATCCAATGAAAAGGGGGTGGGGACTCCAATTGCTATCTGTGCCCATGTTAGTACATTTAAGAACTTATTTGTCTGAAATAATCTGTTGCCACTGCGGAAGATGGAGGCTTAGACTGATGCAGAGATTTAAAGGATTGTCAGAGTGGGAAGGGATTGGGGACAGAAGAGGCAAGTAGTTATTCTGACTTTGAACTGTCCTATGTTCTGGGATGTGCCCAATTTTTATTTTTTTTAAATACGAAACATTGTTATTAAATTATTACATGACACACAATCACACATGTATATCAATTAAAACAAACCATAATGACATATTAACTGCAAACATTATACATCACTTATAATCTAGTCAGTCATTGTCAAACATTACATAGCACATTCAAATGCTGCCTTCTTTTAAACCTTGCTCCTTCTCTGCATGCACTGTTCCCACAATTCTCAATTTGTTCTTAGTCTTTTCTAAAGATCCCAATTCCAGTTATTTTATGTTACTAGATTCACTACTTCTAGTACAGTTGGTTTAGAATTTGATTTCCATTTTCTAGTAATTGCTTTTTTGGCAGCCACCATAATTAGACATGGCAAGGCCTTACTATGTCTGATAACGATTCTGTATCATAGCTCAACAAAATCATTTCCTTTGTTACACCAATTTGCTCATCCAGTATCTCCCAACAGTGTATTCTGCAGGAATTCTTAAGGTCTGCCAACTCATTAAACCCCCTAAAATATAAAACATCTCTTTCTTAACATTCTATATGTGCTGTCTAATTGAGGAAAAATTATTTGGAGCCTACTTGGGGTATAAAAATACCTATGTAAACACTTCCAAGCAAAGATCCTAAATCTTCTAGAATTCGTTGCAATATTTGGGAGACGTACATATATCCCCCATGTTTCTTTGTGAACTGCTTATCCAATTTCTCTTCCCAATCATTTCTAACCTCCTCTGATTGATTCTTATTAGTTATCATTCAATATTTTGTATGCTCTACTAAGTATTCCTTTTTTTAACAGCAGCATCTGTTCTAGTTTCTACTAAAAACTCTACCAATGCTTGTCTTTCACTTAGGATCCCACTTTTTCTCTGCCTATACTCTAATATCAATCCTTGACAGGGAAGGCAATCCCTACCCTGCAGTCCAAATAAATTATTGGCCTCTTCCCATTCTATTACCTTTCCATCTCCGATTATTGGCTCCCAATACTTTGGTTCTTTCACCAGTTTTCTTCAAAAAATTCCAGCCTCCTCTTGCCTACTGTATGCATCCCTAATTGCAATCATCCCTACTGGCAGAATTTCCTTTCTCCATTCCTGTGTTGGCTTAGTTCTTAGAATACTTTCTGCTTCTTTATGAATATAACATTCTGTATGGTTATTGTTATTCTCCTTAAGGATCTGCATCCCAAATCCCAGTCTCTCCTTGTTTCTTGAGCTTAACCCCCCCCCCCCTGTTTCTTCATCATCCATTCCCACTTTGAATTATAGGTTTCTGCTTGTGCACTATATAGGAGCCTTAAATGTGTAGCTCAAAATACCCCCTTCAAATCAAGTAATCCCAAACTGTCCTGTTCTATTGGAAGAATTAGCTTATCCCACTTGACTCTTGCAGTCTTCCCCTCCAAGATGAAATCCTTCAGCTCTATTAATTGCTATCCACAACTTCTCCTCTGGTTGATAAAAATATACCTGACCTGTGTATAAAACTAAAGGGACTAAAACATTTTACTGCTTGTTTCTTGCTATCCATATCCATATACCAGAGCTTCCATTTTCTCAATGTTTGCATTATCTTTTGTTTAGTCTCTTCCCACTATCTTTAGCTGCTGCACTAGAATCCTTTTTAATCCATACTCCTAAGTATTTCATTTTATCATGTCCCCAAAAATATGGATATTCCTGAACCAGTTCATGTGTGGGTATATAATTCACAGCTATTGCCTTTGTTTTAGTATAATTAATTTTGTACCCCGAAAATATTTAAAACTGCTTCAAAATGTTCCACAACACTGAAATGTCCTTTTCTGGTTTTATCAGGTATAAAATCATATCATCTGAAAATGCAGCCAGCTTTACTTAACTACCATGCCAATTATATCCTTGAATTTCTGGGTCCCTTATTTTACTTGCAAATGCTTCTAAATATAATGCAAACAACACAGGAGCAAGAAGACACTCCTGCCTAGTTCCTCTGCTCGAACAGAAATTATCAGACAGGGACCCACCCACTTTAATTTTCACCTCTGATCCCTCATATATCCTCTTAATCAGCCTTATAATTTTATCAGGGAATGCAAATGCTTCCATTGCCCTGCTTATAAACTCCCAGCTTACTCTGGCAAATAATTTCTCTGCATCAAGACCCACCAACAACAGTGGTATTTTCTTACATTCTTCCCTCTTGATCATCAATATGCTGTTCATGTTGCCAAATGTTTGCCTCCCCTCCTTAAAACCACACTGATCTATATCTATCAATGTTGGCATCACTTTTGTCATTCCTTTAGCCATTATACACAGATACTTTATAATCATGACTTAGGATTGAAATGGGCCTGTATGAAGTTGGAGCTGGTCAGTCTTTACCCTCTTTAGTTATTACAGCTACCATAGCTTTCTTCCAGGATGTTGGCCTTTCCCCTCCTCTTAAAATACTGTTAAAACTTTCCAGATCTTTATCAGTTTTTTCCCCTCCTAGCTTCCACACTTCCACAGGAACACCATCTATTCTGGTGGACTTTCTTGTGGATTGGTTATGCATCACCATTTTTATCTCATCTCCTAGGTTACAGCCTCATCTACTTCTAACCTTGGCATATTTAATTCTTCCCTAAACATTTCCATTGTAACTTTTATTTCCATATTTATCTGCTTTATACACACTTGCACAAAAGTTTCAAAATATTTCTAGTACCTCTACAGGATCTCTTATCTTCCTTATTACAGGCTCCCTAAGCTTGGCGGCAATCCTTTCTGCTTTCTGTTGTCTGAGTCATTGTGCTAAATGTTTTTGTGCTCTGGAGTTATCAAAAAACAGCTGCTTAACAGCAATCTTTCTAAACTCATGCATAGCATCTAGGTAATCCCTTTTCCATTTAGTATTATGCAATTGCCCCTCTTCTTGCTCTGACAGATATTCCCCTATTCTACAATACTTCAACATTTGTCAGTCCCACTACATAACTGTTACCTCTTAACCACATAACTTTCTTTTATTTCAACCCTATTTTTAAACTCCACTTCAATTTTATCCCACTCCCTAGCTATATTTTCAGAAGAAATTTCTATCTTCTCTAATAACTCCTGAATAATTTCATTACCCATTCCTTAAAGTCCTCTGTTTTCAACAGATAGGTGAGAAAGCACCAGTGTCTCATTTGTAATTCATTTGTATTTCATTACCCTGGGTTTTTATTTTAGTTATTATTGGCACATGATCTGAAATAGTTATTGGATGTGTACCAAAACTTTTGCACATGTTCCTGTGAAATAAAAGTTCTGTCTAGCCCAGCCCACTTTTTGTATCTTGGGGAATAATATGTAAATGTACTCCAAATACCTACTACTCAATTCACATCTTCCATGCTAAACATTTTCAAAATGTTCTTCAAAAATCTACCCTCCTTTGTGATATTTTCATTTCTGCCGCCCCAGACGCAGACCACTGCAAATCAGATTCCTGTCCCCACCTATAAGTAATATTCTATGATGAAACCTGATTATTTCTCCCAGAATTTTCTTATGCTCCATTATAGCAGTTTTAGGTGGAATATAAATACATGCCTTTGTAATCCTCCTGCCTTACCAGTAGCCCCTTAGTACTATAAATCTGGCATTATGTTTTTTATCCTCTTATCACTACTGAAGCTCCTCTTGCAATTAATATAAGTACTCCTCTTTTCCTTTGTCCAAGGTATTCTGCTGAATAACCATCCTGAAAACCATTATCAGATTCACATGTTCAGTTTTTTCCAAATGTGTCTCCTCTAGAATAGCTATGTGCACTCTACATTTTTAATATAGCTCACTACTTTTTCATTTTTTGTATGTATCTGTGAGACTATTAACATTTAAATATAATATAGAAATCTCATTATGTTAAAAAAGTTATTATTCCCACCTTTTATGTAGGACAGCATTTTTGTTAAGTATCTACTTCTATGCTAGTGTTACATGCATGCACTAATGTTTTTTTTTTATTTTTATTTTTTTATTGAAAGGTTTAAAAAAAAAACAAGCAAACAAATGCACCCCAATACACCCATAAAACCTATAAACTTAATACATACACAGAAAACTATGCACATCTTTAAATATTGAAGTTTTACCCTCCTAATAGAAACAACTGTCGCAAACTGACAGCTACACTCACAAACTTGGGTTAACCTAAAATGAAGGTTATCCGTGCTAAGATGCATGGTGTACGCCTTGTGCTTCTACTAAGTACTGTCTAGTTTTGTTTTATCTTTATTGCTCTCCCAGATTGGGAAAACACTTGAATTATTTCAGAAAACATTATCTCCTAGCCAATGAAGGAAAGTAGTATTCTATTTTTATTGCTCTTTATCAGACTGTCTCCTTAGAGACATGAGAACCAGATACAGAGTTGATTCTATAAACATTTATTGGCTAGAAGAAAGCTTTATTATATTCAATGTTCTTTATTTGTTTTTTTCTTAAAAAGTGTTACTAGATCAAACAACAGCCTTAATCCAGTCATTCCCCTATGCAAGAATGAGAAAAAGCACATCAAATGTTCTTGTATCCTGCTCTTTTGACCATACGTTTCTTTTTTTTTTTTTTTATGTTGCAGTGCTTACATTTCTTACAAGTGAACAAGGAGAAAGAAAAAAGAAGGGGGAAAATAGGGGCATCTGTTTACTTTAGTATCCAAATTACACTTGAAAATAACTGAGAAACCTTAACTTTACAAATGCAGATTATATCATGCATTATGAAAATATTATTGTTGAGAACATTTTGTTTTACTTACTGTTAAAGCATCTTCCCCTCTCCTAAGTGTTCTTCCAAACATTAACGACATGAATTAAGGCAAGATCAGAAAACTCTGATATTTTAAAGGTTTTCTTCTTCTGTCATGTTTCACAAGTATAATTAATGCTTTGTAATCCCAGGTTTGTCATTTTTCAAGTTGCTGATTTGATTCCTGTTTATCTCCATCTCCCAAATCCAGTCTCTGCTTCATTTCCAAAGTAATCTAGGTTCTTCCAGTCAACTCTTGTGCTTTTCTCATCTCACAAGCATTTTCTATTGAAACATTGGAAAAGGTTTCACTGGCACAGTCTCTCTGTGGCCTTTAACAGAAGAACAAGAAGTGAATCATCTCCTGTTTCACAGCTCACTTTTTGTTGGACAAACTTTTGTACTTCCTCCTTAGCATGTTCTGCATCAAAACATGATTTTCTCTCTCCAGGAAAGAATATTCTGAAGACAGCTGAATACTGATTCTCATAACTGCCATTCCCTGATTAGTGGAACAAATTTACTCTTCTTCTGCCTAGTGTACGAGTAACCATTGTCCACAAACACTCTATGTCTCCCACTTTTAGTACTTTGTCCTTCCGCCACAGTTTTCTGCTGGTAAGATTGCATCTTTACTATTAAAGGTCCAGGTTGCTTTCTCATGGCTATGTTTGGAGCATGCACACTATGTCTTCCTTTCAATTAACAACTCCTGCGGTGGAATACCAGTCCAGTTGCTTATTTGTGCTTTCATAAAATTAATACAGTCTGTTCCCTTCCAGGTTCTCTGGTACAGTAGAAAATCTCAGGTTTTCCCTACTTGCTCTGTCCTCTTAATTCTATTTTTTTGAAACATCTCTTCTTGACAGACTCGTATTCAGCCAGCATTTTCTTCATTTCGACCTCTGATTTTTGAAGTTTTATCACCCCATCTGAATATCTGTTTAAAGCTTATTCCATTTTTTCCAGTCTTTTGTTATTTGAGCTGATATACTCCACCAATGTTTATTTTAATCAGTTCCGATTACATTTGACTTAATTTTTCTTCTAGGTTACTGGAAGTCATGTCTTGTACCAAAGCTGGAGCTTGCACAGCTTTTGCTGAATTCTTCCCAGTCCGTGTTTTTACTCACCTACTGTGATGGATTTTATTTCAGGTTCTCCGAGTTTCTTTTTGGATGGTAGCCAGGCACCACACTTGCTAACCAGTTACTAAAATTTACCCAGAAATATGAGTTTACTGGCCGTCGCTTCTGACTTTGTTTTCATACTGGGAGAAATTAAGCTGTTACTCAGTGTGCAGCCATCTTGGAAGACCTCTGCCCCATTCTTTTTTTTCTTTGAGCCTCTTTATCAGTGTTTTTTTTTTTTAAACTTTGCTTGTTAGGACTTTGCTGATACTGCTTTCTCTGTTTCCTGGAAAAAGAAAGAAAGTTTTTATTGAACTTTGAAAAAGCAGGGTTAAACAATCTGAGTGACGCCTTCAGTCAACTTCCCTCTCATCAATTTTTAAGAACCTCAGCAGCAGAGAGCCCACATAGTTCATCTTTGCCCAGAGGAGAATTCAGAATCTCAGCTTTAACATCTTCTGGTATGTTGTGAGAATGTAATCAAGCAAATCTTCTCATAAGTGAACCAGTAACAAGCTCAGGAAACAGCTTAAGCAGAATCATAAGAACACATTAAACAAAAGCTACCTCAGAAACAAGACACAATTAAAGAATTTAAATAAGTTTTAACATCATAAGTAAGAAGGTAAAAGGCAAATTTTCTCATGTTCTTACAAGAAGCCAATAAAAATGTTAACATGAAAACCTGGCAGTTCAAAATTCTGAAACTTAAGGTATCAGAAGAAAAAAGATTATTTACTCAAATTTGTCAAAAGCTTTCCTATCTTTGTCAGAGGGAAAGGATTAGCATTCACAATTTTTTAGCAGTAGAAGACTACGATAACACTATCACTACAGGATCTGATTTGGGGTTACAGAACAGGAATGTGCGTCTCTGAAGTATTTAATATAACTTGTCAGACTTTTTAGGGAGCAGGGGACTGACTTTCAGGCATAATTAAGGCTACTCAGCAAGTATCCTCAAAGGCAGACAACACAGGGGGAACAGCTGCAAACTGAGGAAACTTCACTTGTAATACATTATAATACATTTGCTGGGAGATCAAGATTTCATTCCATTCCCATGAAATAAATCTCTAATTTTAACAGTGATAGAAAAGGATAATTACTCTGGAGGCAAATCTGAAGAAACAGTTTCCTCAGAGTAAGAATCTTCAGTCCTAGGAGTATCAACCATCCTCCTCCTCTTCTCATCTGACTGGAAACCAATGTCATACTGTGATGGAAATATTTTTCTTTATATTAGAATGCAGTACGGAAATATGATTGAACACATCAGGTGCAAGGAGCAATCCTTTAATAAATCAACCCTGTACATAGTTAAAGAAACATTTTTAAGTTTTTCCTGAGAGACTCTAACAGGATCACTAGCCTGGGAATGGGGCACCTCACCCCAGCTAACAGGTAAACTTTCACCCAATTCTGCCCCTGAGCCTGAAAACAGTAGTTCTCCTTTGCCCACTAAAGGCAACCCTACAGCCGCAAAGGACATGGTATCTCTCAGTCTTTAGTGGCTTCCCAATGAGCAATACCAGAGGGACCAGAAGTAAAAGGTGGATGGTCCAAGGAACAGGTATTGGCTACAGCAGTCAACCACCATCAGCTGAGGCAGTGATAGAATTGGCTGCATACCCACAGACTCACTAACAAGTTTCTTTTTCTTTGGGATAGGAGAAGCAAAAAAGTACAGTTGTGTACACTTACCATAAATGTAGATGTTCGAGTGTATTCACTGTTGCAGTCATTACATTTGGGTAATCTGCTGGTAAGTTGCCCTCAGTCAGCCTGATTAACAAAGTCTTGGGTCTTGCGTTGGTTGCTGTACCTTCTTCCATGATGTCAGGTCATCAGGGGTATAAAACATGCAGCCGACACCATTACATCAGTTTTTCTTGCCTCAGATGTCAGGTTCCCCCCAAAAGGGGAGCAACATACATATAAATAATTTAAAACACAAAAATATACCTCCAAACAAAAGGAAATACACCAAAAAGGCTTTTAAGTGTAGTAAAATAAAGGAGAGGCATAGTAAGAGAAAAAACAGGGGGATGGAGGGAGGGTAACCAGGACTGCAACAGTGAATACACTCGAACATCTACATTTATGGTAAGTGTACACAACTATACTATGTTCTTCATGTTTCACTGTTGCAGTCATTACATTTGGGTAGATTCCCAAAGCTATGGGTGGGAGGATGGATTTATACACCATTAGGACCGGCTATAAGGCCCTGCAAAACAGCAGTGGCAAAGCCAGCTCCAGATTTAGAGAAAATTGGTAAATGATATTGCTTGGTGAAAGTATGAACTGAACTCCAGGTAGCAGCTTTTAGAATATTCCTGGTAGGAACACCTCTGAGAAAGGCTGCAGGTAGATGCAGCCCTGGTGGAATGGGATCTGATCCCCTGGGGGACAGGTTTTCCATGGTGCTTACAGCAGAAATGAATACAATGTCTTATCCATTTGGAAATGGTTAGCTTTGAAATAGCCTTTCCCTCTGCCCCTGTAGCAAATGCTACCAGCAGTTGTTCAGATTTTCTCCGAGATTTAGTCCTGTCCAAGTAAAATCTAAGTTGTCTGTGTACATCCAATAAATGCAGAATCCGCTCCCCCTTGTTCTGTGGCTTGGGAAAGAAAGTTGGCAAATGAATGGACTGATTAAGAGCCACACTGGATACCACCTTGGGCATGAAGGATGGATTGGTCCTTAGTGACACCCTGTCCGCATGAAAGATGATGAAAGGCTCCACTGCCATAAGGGCCTGTAATTCAGAAATCCTTCTAGCTGAAGTGATTGCTAAAAGGAAGGCTGTTTTCCAGGAAAGAAATTTTAAGTCTGCAGTAGCAGCTGGCTCGAAAGGAGGTACACAAAGTTAAGGTCCCAGGGCAGGGGTTGGAGCTCTCCTGGGTGGCCTCAAGTTTTTGGCCCCTCTGAGATACTGCTTTAGCAGAGGATGAGAGAAAAGTGGGGGGGGGGGGGGTTCTGTGTTGTAATGAGCTGAAATGGCTAAGGCATGGATTTTTATGGAAGAAAAAGACAGGCCCTTGTGAAGCATCTCAGTTAAGTATTGCAAAATCTGAGGTAAACTGGGCACAGCTGTGCTCATCCCTTGAGACGGATTCCAGGCACAGAATCTTTTCCATTTGTCAGATTTTCTAGTACTAGGTTACTTCTCGCCTCCAAAATGACATCTATCACAGGTTTGCTAAGGGTGAATTTAAGTGATTAGCCAAGCTGCAAGATTCAATGTTTGAAGCAGAGGGTGCAGAATTTGGTTGTTCTGCTGAGATAGTAAGGAAGGTGTCTGAGGCAGGTGCCATGGAAAAATTTGTGACAGACTGCATAGGAGTGGGTACCAGTGTTGGCGAGGCCAGTCTGGAGCAATCAAAATCATTTTTGGTTTGTCCTGTTTGACTTTTAGTAGAACTTTGGAGAGCAGAGGCAGAGGGCGAAAGGCATAGACTGATGGGTTTTCCCAGCTGAAGGACAGAGCATCCACTTTCCAGGCTTTTTTGTGAGGAGTCCTTGTGCAAAATTTGTCCAACTGGTAGTTCTGGTGTGAGGCAAAAAGATACATGTCTGGGCTCCCCCATTTGCGTGTCAACATGTTGAAAACCCGTGGTTCCAGTTTCCATTCCTGTGGGTCCATGAGATTTCTGCTTAGTTCATCTGCCAAAATATTCAGCTTTCCTGGCAGGAATTGAGCTTGTAGTAGTACTTGATAGCTCAAGGCCGTGTTCCACAATGCCATGGCTAGTCTGTAGAGGGGGTAGGAATGTGTACCCCCCCTGCTTGTTTATGTATCACATAACTGTGGTGTTGTCTGTCTTTACCAATAGTTGTCCTTGGTGAAGGTAGTCCTTGAAAGCTGTCAGTGCATTCTGCACAACTAGCATTTCTTTTTGATTGATATGAAGGTGCATTTGATTTGGGCTCCATTTGCCCTGAATGCCCTTCCCTGCCAGATGAGCACCCCATGCATAGTCTGATGCATCTGTAGTTAGGGTTTGGGTGGCAGGGGGTGGTGTGAATGGCAGTCACTTGTTTTGGTGGCAGGCCTCTGCCCACCATAGAAACTCTAGTTGCAGGCAAGGTATGATAGGAATTATTGTTTCTAGGCTGTGACAATGTTGAATCCATAAACATTTTAAGTACCACTGAAGTTTCCTCATATGCAGTCTCGCATATGGAATTAGAAGAATGCAGGAGGCCATGAACCCCAAGGCTTGCAGTATTTGTCTTGCAGACAGCAGGGATTTTGTGGTCACTTGTTTGAAGTAAGTCATCAATTGAATTTGCTTTTCTGGCGTAAGGAAAGCCATCTGGGCAGCTGTATTCAAGCTTGCACCCAGGAATGTAATTTTTTGAGAGGTTACTAGTTGTGATATATTTTCGTTTATGGTGTACCTTAGACAAGTTAGAACCCTTTTTATAAACGCCAGATGTTTTAGAAGAATGGACTTGTTTTCTGCCTGAATTAGACAATCGTCCAGGTATGGATATATTTGAATATTTCTTTGCCTGCAAAATGCAATTACTGTACCCAGGCACTTTGTAAATACCCTGGGTGCAGTAGATAAGCCAAATGGCAGTGCAGAGAACTGATAATGCAAGTAGCCTGCTTTGAAGCGGAGGTACCTTCTGCAAGATTCCCTGATTGGGATATGCAGGTAAGCCTCTTTTAAATGTAGAGTTGCCAACCAGGCATCTTTGCCTAGCATAGGAAGTAACTGGTGAAGAGTCAGCATCTTGAATTTTGGAAAGTCCAGAAAGGTGTTTAGAGTAGACAGGTCCAGAATTGGACACCATGATTTGTCTTTTCTGGGTACCAGGAAAAGTCTGGAATAGAAACCTTGTCCCTTTTCCTCCTCTGGAACTAGCTGAATTGCCCCCATGTTTAGGAGGGAAAGTACTTGCTTCTGAGCCTCTGCTCACTGATTTGGGGGCAGGACTGGCCATCTGTTTGGAGTTGGCAACATGTGGAAATGAAACTTGCATCCCTGGGACACTATTTAAAACCCATTTGTCCTGGGTTATAAGTTGCCAATTTTTTGCATGAAGAGCCAGTTTTAGGTAAGTGCTTGGTAATTTTAAAGGAAAGTCACTGAGACTGTTTACCATAGGGAGGTGTCTTGCTGTTTCCAGACTTGGAAATGGAGGCCCTCATTGCTTAATTCTAAAAGTCCCTTGGGGACTGAAACCTGGTGCTTTTGGAAAGTCTGGGTTTGGCTTGAGTGGCTCTGGAAGGAACTGGAAAGGACCAATTCTTAGTAGGCCAGTGCCTACTAAATCTTGGAGGTTGTGCTTGTAAGAAATCTTTCACAGTTTGCATAGATTTAGCTTTATCTTCCATCTTTTTTAAAACTTCTTCAGCCTTATTGCCAAACAGACAGTCCTGCTGCAAAGGAGCATCCAACAACTTTGCTTTAACATGATCAGGCAGAGATTGCTCCTTAAGCCAAGCATGCCTTCTAAGCACAGACCCAGTAACAGCAGCCCTGCAAGAGGCCTCCAAAGAATCAAAACCACATTGCAAAGTACGTTTTCCAACTTGTTCAGCTGAATGCAATAAATCCGGTTAAATCCTTATTTTCCACACAGTCAGAAATCAACATAATTTTCTCTTTAAGCAGTCCCGTGATATGTTGTTGATATTTTAGCATATGGAATTGACCGTTTAAAGCCCTGTTTGCCAAGGTTGCAGAAGCATAAACCTTTTTATCCCATCTATCCAGCGCCCTGGAGTCTCTATCAGAAGGGGTAGGATTTTTAGCAGTAGAAGCCTTAATGCCCTAGGGCCCCTGAGAAATGGTTTCAGGGTCCGCAACAGGATTTTTGAAAAGGAATTTGTGGGAGTCAGGAACCCTGTAGTATCTGTCTGGCTTACAAGGAGCCGGAGGCAGGGAATCAGGGGCCATACTGGAGTCTGAAAACACATCAACAATGTCTAGTACAGGAGGTATAGCCAAAGGCCTACGGTGAGGAAGAAGGAGGAAATCCCTGAGCCTCTTTTTGGATTCAGAAAAATCCTGACTTTCCCAATGGAAATGCTCCCTTAAGGTATGTAAAGTTTCCCCAAAGGAAAAATCCTCAGGGGGAGAAGCAGAAGGAATGGAATCCTCTGCATCAGAGTCCTCATAAGTAGGTAGGTATGGACAAATCCTGTTCATTAGAAGAGTCAGAAGAAACAGAGTCCTGTTCAGAAGATTCATAGTCAAGTTCAGCCCTAGGCCTCTTAGAAGGGGGGGGGGGGTTGACTACCCCCGATTAGAGTAATTAAATCTTCAGCCATTTTGATCATTTGTTTTTTAGGCATAGGGGCCTGAACATGTGGTCTAGGCACTGGCTTTTTAGACACAGATCGAGATTTTGGCCTTAAAATTGAAGGTGGTGTCGGTTTAATATACAAATCTGTAGGCCTGAATATACCCTCAAAAGCCGGTGCCTGCACAGTGGCTCCAGACCCATCCAAGGTAGAGACATCCACGGGTTCCATAGATGAAGTATCTCGTGGCATATTGGACTCAGAATGGGTCTCAGTAGAGGCCTGCGAATCAGAAGTAGCGGGTATCAGGGGCTGCAAAGGCACCTCACTGAGTACCGGTGAACTGGCTACTGGCTTAGGAGAAGCGTCGTCAGCAGTTTTGGACCTCAACAGCCTGTCTTCTGTCTTTTTCTTTGTGTTTTTTCGGAATTCCAAGTCGGATTGCTAACCAACGTCATTTCTGGATAATTAAACAGAGAACAGAAATATTTAGAAGCAAAAATGTGCTGATGACTGATGGTGCACTGATTAAATAAAGCACAAAACCGACAGCAAGGTACGTCGTGGTCAGGGCATAGGCAAGGAATACAGTACAAATGGAAATCCTTATGAGGTATTTGCTTCCCACAAGTAATACGATTATTAACTTTTACTGACATCGGTAAGGAGCAAGAAAAAGTTTCCCCAACGGGGTACTTAGCTTTTAGTTGAAGATTTCGGTTCTGAAACTCGAAAACGAAAATTTCAGGAGTCAGCCGACCGGCACTTGCGAACTGCTTCTGCTTTGGGCACCGTGCAGCAAGAAAGACTAATGTAATGGTGTTGGCTACATGTTTTATACCCCTGACGTCATGGAAGAAGGGACAGCAACTGACGCAGGACCTAAGACTGTGTTAATAAGGCCGACTAAGGGCAACCTGCCAGCAGATTACCCAAATGTAATGACTGCAACAGTGAAACATGAAGAACATCTACAAAGATCGAAAACTGCTCCATGTTCAAGCTAGGAAGGAGATTTCATTAGCAGAAAGTGAAGCCTGAGTGAGTTGGTGAACTTTGACAGGAAATATTAGGCTCTTAGGTAAACTTTGAACTGAAAGTCACAAAAATCACCAAATCTTTACCCCCCTCTGCATACTAACTCTACATAAATGTGTAAAATATAGCTATAAAAAATAGATTTTTACATAGTATTTCCACACAAGCACTACATAAGTAAAAAAATCACTTCAATAACATTATAGTGCAGGAAAAACAACTGCAGCAAAAAAATTAACAGTTTCAATGAAAAAGCACATTTTTTTTTCACAGAAAAGTGATGCTATGGAAGGTTTTCCTCGGACTTATGTGCCCTGCTTTGAAAGGATCATTAGCTGACCATTAGTTCTGCGAAGTACATGGAGGGAGCACTTGGGTGGCAATAAATTTCTGAAGCTTTTGGTGACAATCTACCTTTTATATTGCTCTGCTTGATACAACGGCAGCTTTTAAACTGGCCTTTGGTCATATCATAGGCAAGGATATAACCCATATAGCTTAGGCTACTGCAACAGTGATCTAAATATTGAACATTTAAGACAGCCACCCTCCCTTGATGATACCAACATCTAGGGTAATAGAGCAGGGAATCTGCCAGGCTTCCTTTAATACAGTCTGGCTCTGACATTAGCACCTGGCAAGGTCTTTTATTTCATGTGAGGAGTCAGCAAACAGGGAAGAACATCACCCAAGCAAAGAGAGGGCCTGCCTACCACCGAGGAAGGCATCTAAGGAGACACTGAAGCCTTTCCCCAAAACACCAGTTCCAATCAAAGGAAACGTCAACCTGGATGGGATAACAATTGCAGCCAGACAAGTCATTAGTGATACATGACCACATCAATAACCCTCATAAAGCCATATGCTACAGACACAAAACAGTGCCTAAGGTGGGTTTATGCCTGCATGCAGCAAGCGAGGGAGGATCGGAAGTCCAGCCAAAGACAATTGTACATGAAAGGTCTGAAACCTGTATGGGTCAAGATGCACAGAGGAAGGCCCTAACCCCAACCTGTCAGAATAATGTACTTTAGTTGTCTGCCTTGTTCCCTGGTGAAGACGCACTGTCTGCCAGCTGAAAAGGACTGGGGCATGGATTTCTGAAAAAAAAATTAAGGATTACCGCAACTATGCAAAAGTCAACCCTAGAATATTTGGATATGGTTTCCTACCAGCCTGTCAGAGGATGGCAGAAGGTATCAGGTCTCCTAGGGGCTGCAGTACCAAACTCACAGTGTCTTCAGTCTTCCATCACAATATCAATAAAAGCTGGAATAAAAAGATGCACAACTAGGGATATTCGACAAAGCCTGGCCACTGGTATAAACAAAACCTCACATACCACATAATCTTCTTCAAAGATAGATCACCCCACCAAAAGCTACAGGAAACTTCTGGAATACAGTTCCTTGGGGAGCTTACTAGGAAAGGATGAGTCTAACCCACCACAGACACTGACATCTGGACTGTGTCATGGTTTATGAAAGTGCAACACAGGCATACAGAAGGGGTTTGGGATGAATGAAGCTCATATGCAAGGACAAAAAACAAATGCTAAGACCAGTACTGCCATACCATAAACTGAGGTGTCTACTTGTTAAGTCCCACACCTATTATTCCAGATCCCACAAGAAGTCAAACTCCTGACATTGCATGACTGCGCAGCACACACTGTTCAGGACTCACTCAGAGGATTCGTCAACAACACGACTGACAAATACAGCTGGGTTGGTGGAGAAGTCCCAGGTAAAGTCTTTGTCTAAGTAATTCCTGACCCATGACCAGATAATTCAAATGTCCACTCCACACAATGTACCTGGGAGAACTGAGAATAAAGCTAATCAGGTAGGAAAAAGGACTGCAAACATCTTGGAATTAACCTTTCCCAGGGTTGAAGTCTCCCACAGAAACATAAGTTAAGAATGGATCAAACCCCTGCTAATCGAGGACAAGCCTCAGTCATTAAAGAGAGTACAGACCACAGAAAAGATGTGTCCTTCTTTAGGAAGCACAGGCCTCAGCCAACCCTGCAAGCAAAATCTAAACTCCAGCTCAACCACTAAGTGTTAAGAGGAACCTTTCCATAAGCCCATAAGAAGCATCCTATCATTCTTCTCAAATGCATGACAAATAATTCAAACAGTGCAAAAAGAAGCATTATTACCCATCAGATAGCTGTGCAAGCAAGCAAATTTATTTAAATTATTTTTTTATTTATTCAATTTGGTAAGCGGGTTAGAGCACTGAGCCAAATGGACCTAATTTCAGTGCCCAGGTGCAGACTGCAGGGAACAAGACTCCATGTAAAATGTAGATATTGGCTAATGTGACTACCAAAACCATTGCTTACAGTTATGAACACTATACAGGGAGAGTCCTTCGTGTTATATCAACAGAAATTACATTTGTAGTGCATGGAGCACTGTTTGTACTACAAAAAAAAATAAAAAAAAGACTAAATTAAATCTTGGTTCAGCACTGCAACAGAGTGAGATCCGACCTTAACAATGCTTAGAGGAGTGCTTAACAAATGTTAAGCACCCCTTCCTCACTGTTAACGTTGATTAAAAGTAGACAGAACCAACCAGAAAACAGCAGCAAGACATGAAATAGCTTTGCGCCGACTTACATTTCTGCCTGATTCCTGCTAAAGTATACCTACTATTTTGATTGCAACTGCTTCCATTACACAGGGAATAAGTACAATATCAACCATTTCCCCAGTGTTTTAACCAGACTATCAAGGCTGGTACAACACAATGATTTTTTTTTTTTTTTTAAAATCATACTTTTGATTAAAGTGCAGTACATGAAGGAAAAAGGTGTGTGAACCTCCGACTGCAAAATGGATGAAAAGATTCAACTTAAGAGCAAATTTCTTGGCATCCATGCCTCAAACATAGTATACTCCATATGATCACCGATCCAATCATAATTCTCTATATTAGCCACTTGGAAAGTGCCCATTTGGTAAATGGCTGATCCTATTTTCCTTTCATAAATGCTACTTACTGGTTATTAGACTATCTCAGTCAGCTGGTTGATTTAGTGTACCACCACAAGAGTCGTCTATGCACATCCATAGAATACAAACTTATTTTATCCCCATTTTTCAGTAACTCAATATATTCATTGGTGTACACTATGATAATGACCACTAGTACCCTTAAAAGCCTAGTCATGCAATCCAAATATGACCCACAAATTTTCAACCTTATACACTTGTGATAAGTGACTAAGCATGCACAATTTATTTACCAAATGTGCAGAATCACCACAGAAAAACAAAGGCTCTGTGTTGACTGCAATAAAATACAGTCTCCTTATTGTGTTGTTTCATACTTAAGAGACAGTTGATCAAGGAATAGATCCTTGCTTCAAGAGTCCTTGATTGGGTACTTCAACTTCACCAATCAGAATATGGCTTTTTTTTTTAATCCTGCATTTGGAAATGTCCAAGCTAGTAAAAGGGCTCAGCCTTTTTAGGGGCAAATTCAAGGTGCCAATATACTACCTTAACAACTCCCTAAACAACTAGGTCCTAAGGCAGGAATAACTGCCAAAGGAGTGTTCACTTATTTGACATTTACTTACTGGGAAAGTCCGACTGGCCCAGAAAGTGCCCATTTTCAGCGGAGGCCTGGGGAGAAAAACTCCACAATCTTTCAGAAATCAGTAACAGATATTTTTAAATCACAAAGTATCATGTTACACTACTTAAACATAGGAATGAAAAAATGATGCAATAATAAAAAAAACATAGCACAAACATTTCATAGTAGAGTGCAATAAAAAAAAACAGTATCATGAGCTGGAGAAAATATGTGAGGAAAAACTCATTAGTCATATTATTTGAAACATAGACTAGTACACGGTAAATAACACCCGATACAATTCTAATAAGATATTTAAAACAGATATTAGAAATTACAAGATTAGAGATAGTGAGGAGAAACTGAGTGATGTCTTAGTACGAGAGATGATGTTCATTATAATGGCTATAGAAGGAAGAAGGCTGGAGAAAAAATTTGATAAGAGTAGTGCAGGATAGGGTGTCCATGTATCTTAGGTGAGTAGGGAGGACAGAGAAAGAGGTAGGGTAAAGGTCTGCAGAGATGAAGTAGATAAGGTAAGAAAGTGGGAAAAAGAAAGGAGTGGAGTAGGAGGTTGGAGAAGGTTGTGAGGTGCGACTTAGATTGAAAGGAATGAGTGAAGTGCAGTAAGTTCATCCACGATTGACACAAGAGTAGGTCCATGGCTTTGTAAAGAATTCCTTTAGGGAGCACTTAAAGTGGGTAGGCCAGAAATAGTTCTGGTGGTTAGAAATAAAGAGTTCTATTATGATTATAGGCTTTGTCCAGGGTATTTACTTGGTTTATTTATGGTTTGAAGTTGTTTGTCTTCTGATCTGAGAGTTCTTTTAGGGAAATGTATGTTGACTAAAGGGGTAAGATATGGGCAGGATAATGGTTTGTGTATGGCTTTAGGTATTGTTATAAGATGAATGTAGGAGAGGTGGAGGGGTTGTTCCAGTCATCTTAAGGTATGCAGAGCTTTACAGTGATGAGTAAAGGGGGATGAATTAGTAGCAAAATTGGCAATTTTGTTGCAACAGCTTTCAGGTTTGTTTTTTATGCAAGATTATAAATTGGTTAGAGTTGGTGCTCTACAGGGTAGGGAGGGAAGAAGGTAGGTGTTGGCTAGAGTAGTTTTTGTGGGTGTGCTCATAAAATGTTTGCTTCTGTATAGCATGTCTAGTTTTTGATGGGTTTTCTTGATACTGCTTTGGATGTGGAGGTAAAATTTAAGATTACCATATATTATGACTCTTAATAGTTTGGTATGGTAGACTAATTTTAGTGCCATTTGCCAAAAAAAGTTTGAAAAATGCTTTGTTAGGGGTGTGAGACTTTGGGTAAAGTTTGGTTTTTTTTGGGGGGGGGGTGAGTAAGAGATGTGCTCTTGTAAGCTTAGTTTTAATGGAAATGACAGCTTGTTGAGTAATGTTTTAGAGATGAGTTAGGGTGTTTGAAGAGCAGCAGCGTCATCTGCATATTGAATCAATGTGCTTTCACAAAAAGATGAATGTAGGTTATTGATAAAAATATTGAATAGTAGAGGGCCCATGGTGGATCCCTGTTGGACTCCTGTGGAAGTGAAAATGTATGCAGAGATGGATCCTTGCAATTTTACAGCTTGTTGCTTGTTGGCAAGGTAACTAGAGAACCCTGAACAGATGGAGATGACAAACTTAGGGTGGAAAGTTGATTCAGAAGTTTAGTGTGATATACCATGTCAAAGGCTACTGATGGATCTAAAAATAATGCAGATACACATTTATTAGAGTTCTGAGCTTTTACTGATAGTGTCTCTAAATGATAGTAATGCAGTGGAAGTGCTGTGCTCAGACCGAAATCCAGGTTATGTGTTGGTGATTAGTTTACCTGGTAAGAGATAGTGGAGAAATTGAGATGTCTACCTCTAAAGGATTTTAGAGAGGGGACTCAAGATGGCTATGGGACAGTGGGACAGAAATGTGTAAGGTGGAATTACCTCCTTTATGTATGGAGATAACATGAGCCATTTTCAGTAAGTTAGGGACACCGGATTCTGTTATTGATCTATTAATAAGAATGCTGATTAGATGTGCTATTGCATCTGTAGCTAGATATAGGTATTCAGGGGGAAGGTTGTCGGCTGATAAACAAGGTTTTATTTTATGCAAAAACTTTTCTTATGAGAGTTATAGAAACTGGTTGAAAGGTAAAGTGGGTGGAGTTGTCTGTGTGTGTATCAGACAGGTTGCAGTTAGGTGACTCTTGTGAAGAAGATATGCTAGAGAATATTGTAGGGGAAGATAGTTGTATGGAAGGAGGTGTGTTAGGTGAGTTTGAGTTTAAGTTGACTATTCATTCTATAAAGTGTGTATTGAAATAGGTACCTGTTTGAAGATGGGGAATGTCTGGGTATAGACTGGGATCCATTTTTGTACCTGGGTTGCTGAGAGAGGACATGGAGGACCAGAATTTTTAGGGTTGTTTTTATTGGTATCTTGTAGGCGATTGTAATAAGACTATCTCTACTAACTTGTTTCTTGACTTGGTTTTGTAGCTGTCAAAACAGTTGCCAATTTTTGTCACTTTTATTCTTTTGCCAGTTAATCCATGCTTCGTCTCTGTCCTTCCAAAGAAGTTTGCATTGGTTATTGAGTCATAGGGTATGGCTTTTTTTTTTAATTCTTTTTGTATGTTGTGGCACTATGATGTTCTGTTAAGAATATTTAAAAATGCTGCAGTGAAGTATTCAACTGCATCATTTAAGGGGAGTTTTTTTTAGGATGGACCAGTTAACTGCTTTCATAGCTTCAATGAAAGACTGTAGAAACCGGAGAGATTACTGGTAGTTTTGAACTTATGTTCCTTTGGTAGTTGTATAACACTCCTGTGGGTATAAGCTGGCAGGTGGCTACTTACTGTATCAGGGGGGTACCTGCGGCAGTAAAATCAGATGGGCCTGTAACCACAATCCAGTCCAGGATAGATTGGTGGGAGTTATTTTTGCCATATCTTGTTGGTGTATTAATCATCCATGGAGATGTTGATTAGAGAGTGTTCTTACTACCCTTATTTTCCCCAGGGCAATGCCTTGGGTTTCCCCAAAGGACTCAGAGGGTTATGGAATTCCATAATCGCTACTACTACACAGGTGGCAAGTATCTAACAGCCTAGTACCATCCGTCTGGAAATGCAGGATCCAAAGCTGGACTGTGCACTAGTTAAAGGTAGTGCAGGGTAGGGAGAGGCTTGCACTGCGCCAAGCACAGGCTTCAAACCAAACTTCTTAATACTGCATTTCTGCACCCATGACCAAGTAAACGTTGAATATCCACTTGATGACTATTCCCTGCTGCAGATGACCAAATTGACCCTGTCTGTACATAACATTCTGGCACATATACATCTGGGTACCAGTCCAAGGAAGAGTCCCAAGTCCACAGAATTAATGATATGTGACTGAGTGAATCCACAGGTCACTCCCTTGTACCAAACCTCTTCCTCAAAATGTGCAACCAATGAACTATCTAGTTTTTTTATTTTTAATATCGCCAATATGTTCCTAAAAGCATGTCTTAAAAGACCAACCAGTCTCTTCAATATAAAATAACCTACAAGTACATTTTAACTTTAGCCACTCCCATATCCTACCTGCCCACTCCTATACTTTCCCCCCCTTTATCCACCTCACATTCCTTTTCAATTTTATAAAACAGTGCAGTCCTGTGAGGCACCATCTTTAGTTACTGTGATACCCCCCTGGCTGCTGTGTGTTCTTGGCCACAGCATCTTTAACTCTGTAAGTTACTTTTTACTTTATTATTGCATATGATGACTTTTAGCTGGAGAATCACAGAAGCTTAGCTTGAGTGCTGTGAAACCTTACCAAAACTAGGATATAGTCCAGGCTGTTTTGCTTACTTGTGCTGACTAATTGTGTTAGTAATGGCAGTGCATTTGCACTTCCCACGTGGAGTTGATGAAAGCCTCCTCACTGTTTTGAGAAAGCGCTGCAATATCCCTTAGTACTGGCTTTCTTTTCTGAGGGCTGCTCGCAAAGGTCTAGTGGTATTGGCTTGCTGGGACTATGTTGCTTGATCCTTGCCTGCGACATACAAGTCGTCTAGTTAATTCTCTATCGTCTAGGGGTTACCTTCCCTGTAGAGGCTCCATGTAAGGCGAGTACTTAGATAATACAAACTACCTCCGACTACGCCGATACTGCTCGCACACCTCTCCCACGCTAACTAAACCCTCTTTTAGCCTGATGGAATCCTAGCTCTCGATACTACATAGAACTGAAGCAAAGTACAGTTATGTACACCTACCATAAATGTAGATGTTCGAGTGTCTTCACTGTTGCAGTCATGACTGTAGGGTTCTCCCCTGCCGGCAGGCAGCCCTCGGTCAGCCAGAATCCCAAAGTCTGGGTCCGGCTTCGGCTGTTCAACCATGCTCCCTGATGTCAGAGCGCCAGGAGTACAAAGCTGACAGCCGACACCATCTTCTCCAGTTTTTCTTGCCCCAGATTGTCAGGAGTCCCAAAATGAGAAAGGTCCCATAGCCTTTGCAAATACACCTCAGAAGAATGGTGAAAAAAGGAACCATACAAAAGTAAAAATAAGAGGGGACAGGAGGGAGGGAAACCCAGACTGCAACAGTGAAGACACTCGAACATCTACATTTATGGTAGGTGTACACAACTATACTATGTTCTTCGTGTTTCACTGTTGCAGTCATGACTGTAGGGTAGAATCCCAAAGCTGAAAGAAAGGGAGGTGGTCATAAAGAAGAAGGGGCGGCTAAAAGGCCCTGCAAGACTGCAGAGGCAAAGCCTGCCCTAGACTTAGAGTAGAGGGGTAAATTGTAGTGCTTAGAAAAAGTATGCACTGAACTCCAAGTTGCAGCTTCCAAAATGTCTTTGGTAGGAACTCCCCTGAGGAAGGCAGCAGAAGTGGCAGCAGCTCTGGTGGAATGAGTCCGTATACTCCCTGGGATTTGCTTTCCATGGTGTGAATAACAAAATCTGATTCCATGAGCAATCCATTTAGAAATGGTCTGTTTTGAAATGGCTTTACCTTGAGAACTTGAAGCATAAGAAACAAACAATTGTTCTGATTTTCTGATGTCCTTGGTTCTGTCCAGGTAAAAACGTAGTTGTCTGTGTACATCCAAGGAATGTAAGATCCTTTTCCCCTTTATTTTGAGGAGTGGGGAAAAAAGTTGACAAGTGGATAGTTTGATTTAAGGCCACTTTGGAAACCACCTTAGGCATGAAGGTAGGATTAGTCCCTCAAACTCACCCTGTCTTGATGAAAAATAATATAAGGTTCCACAGCCGTAATAGCTTGTAACTCAAACTCTCCTGGCAGAGGTTAGGGCTAACAGGACAGCTGTCTTCCAAGATAAAAACTTAATGTCAGAAGAGGCAGCAGGCTCAAAAGGAGGCAAGGTTAGTTTTTCCAAAACATAGTTGAGATCCCAAGCAGGAATGGGAGGAGATCTAGGAGGTCTTAAGTTCTTAGCTCCTCTGAGAAACTGTCTCATGAGCTGGTGGGAAAAGATTGGAGGGTCTGTATTATAATGAGCAGAAATAGCAGAGGCATGAATCTTAATGGAAGAGAAAGAGAGACCCTTATGTAAGAGATCTGTCAAGTAAAGTAAAATTAAGGTAATGTTAGGAAGAGGAGGATCAGAATCCTGAGCCTGCATCCAGGAATAAAATCTTTTCCATTTTCCAGCATAAGATTTTCTAGTGCTAGGACGTCTGGCTTCTAAAACAACATCCAGAACCCTGCTTGGGTAGGAAAGAAGAAATCAAGGGCCCTGGATTAACCAGGCCGCCAGGCTGAGAGTTCTGACATGAGTGTGTAGAACCTGACCCTGATGTTGGGATAGAAGGTTCGGAGACTGAGGTAAAACCCAAGGGGGGCTCCAGACATAGGTTCTTTAGAGTTGGATACCAAAACTGCCGAGGCCAATTTGGAGCTAGCAAGATTATCATCTTGGGCTTGTCCTGTTTTATCTTCAATAAGACCCATGGAAGAAGAGGAAGAGGTGGAAAGACATATCCCGAGAGGTTCCTCCAACTGAATGACAGGGCATCTACTTTCCAAGCTGCTCTGTGGAAAGTCCTGGTGCAAAAATTCTGTAGTTGATGATTGAGATGGGATGCAAAGAGGTCTATGTGAGGACATCCCCAGACTGCTGTTATCATCCTGATTAGTTTGGTGTCCAGCATCCACTCGTGTTTCCCTGGTAAAAACTGAGCTTGAAGATCCAGATTGCAAGCTAGAGCTGTGTTCCATAGATCCATGGCTAGTCTGCAAAGGGGGTAAGAATGAGATCCCCCCTACTTGTTTATGTACCACATAACTGGTGTTGTCTGTCCGTATTAGAAGTTGTCCTGGTTGTAAAAGATTCCTGAAGGCCAATAGAGCTTTCTGAATGGCTAACATTTCCTTTAAATTGATATGCAGGTGATTCTGATCCTTTGTCCAAAGGCCCTGCAGACAGTTCCACTGAAAATGGGCTCCCCAAGCATAATCCGAGGCGTCCGTAGTTAGAATCTGAGTGGCAGGAGGCAGACTGAAGGGTTTCCCTTTGTTTAGAGCACATGGCCTGGACCACCAAAGAAATTCCTTTTGAAGGCAAGGAAGGACGGAGATCAGTATGTCTAAACTGTGGCAATGCTGAGACCATACACTTTTTAGGTACAACTGTATTTTCCTCATGTGTAGTCTTGCATATGGTACGAGAAGGATGCAGGAGGCCATGTAACCCAAAGCCTGCAGGAATTTCCTTGCAGTTAGTTGAGTTAAAGCTGCCAAGGTTTTCAAAGTCGAAGCCAGCTGTAATTGTTTTTCGGATGTCAGAAATGCCATCTGGGTTGTGGTGTTTAGAAGAGCACCCAGAAAAATTATCTGTTGTGATGGTGTCAAATTTGACTTTTTTACGTTTACAGAGAATTCCAGGAACTTGAGGAGGTTCTCTACAAATTCTAGATGTTGGAGTAAGACATCCTTGCTGTCTGCCTGAATTAGACAATCGTCCAGATAAGGGTAAATTTGAATTCCCTTGAGTCTGCAGTAAGCTACTACTGGAGCCAGGCATTTGGTGAAGACCCTGGGCGCAGTAGACAATCCAAAGGGCAGCGCAGAGAATTGAAAGTGCCTCGATCCGGCCTTGAACCTGAGGTATTTTCTGCAATCCTGCCTGATGGGAATGTGTAAATATGCCTCCTTTAAATCCAAAGTTACCATCCATGCATCTTTGGACAGCATTGGAAGTAGCTGCTGTAGAGTAAGCATCTTGAATTTTGGAATCTCTAGAAAGGTGTTCAAGACCGACAGATCCAGAATGGGTCTCCATGAGTTTTGCTTCCTGGGGACTAGAAAGAGCCTTGAGTAAAAACCTTTTCCCATCTCTGAAAGTGGAACCAGTTCTATGGCATTCACAGCCAAAAGAGCTTCCACCTGGTTTAAGGCCTCCGTCCATTGATGCTTTGGAAGGTCTGGCCATCCGCCTGGCCTTGGCAAGGTATGAAAATGGAATTTGTAATTTCTTAAAATCACATCCAAAACCCACTTGTCTTGGGTTATTTGAGTCCAATTTTGATAAAAAAAAGAGAGTTTTCCTCCGAGAGGGGCTTCCAGGCAAGAAGTTCCTGTAGCCCAACAGAGGGAGTCATTGAGTTTGTTTTCTTTGAGTTTGTGACCTGTCCTCTCCTCCCCTAGGGGTGGAAGCAGTCCACTGTCTTGGTCTATAAGAAGCTTGTGTTTGAGGCCTTCCTCTGGAGCGTCTATATCTACCCCTCTGAGGCCTGTCTGAAGTGGGAAAGGACCAATTTTTCGAAGGCCAATTCCTGCTAAATCTAGGTGGCTGTACTTGTAAGAAATCTTTAACTGTTTGCATGGACTTCGCCTTGTCCTCCATCTTTTTAATCACCTCTTCAGCTTTTGATCCAAACAAAACATTATGCTAAACAGGAGCATCCAATAATTTAGCCTTTACTTGTTCAGGCAAATTTTGTTCCTTTAGCCATGCATGCCTTCTAATGACTGTGCCGTAGGCATCAGCCCTACAAGAAGCCTCCAAGGCATCAAATCCACAGTGTAAACCATATTTCCCAACTTGTTCAGTGGCATGCAATAAGTCATGTATTTCCTTATCTGCACAGGCAGAAATAGAAGTAAGCTTTTGTTTCAAAACAGACAAGAGAAATTGCTGGTATTTCAGCATATGAAACTGACAGTTTAAAGCCCTAATGGACAAAGTAGCAGAAGTGTACACTTTCTTGCCCCATCCTTCTAAGGATCGGGAATCCTTTTCAGTAGGAATGGGATTTTTGGCATTAGTGGCCTTAACTCCCTTAGGACCCTGAGAAATGGTTTCAGGGTCAGCAGAAGGGTTCTTGTATAAAAACTGGTGGGAATCAGGAACCCTGTAATATCTATCAGGTTTAACAGGAGCAGGAGGAAAAGAATCAGGGGTTAAGTTAGCCTCCGAAAAAAGCATCATCCACAATATCCAAAACAGGAGGAATAGCCAGGGGTCTCTATGTTGGGGAAGAAGAAAATCCCTCAGTGTTTTCTTAGATTCCGAATACTCCTGTCCTTCCCAGTGGAAATGTTCCCTCATTTCATGCAAAGTTTCCCCAAAAGAGAAATCCTCAGGGGGAGAAGCTGAAGGAATTGATTCCTCAGCATCAGAATCCTCATAAGGAGGGAAAGAATATTCCTGGTCAGAAGAAACAACTGAGGAAACAGAAGCCTGATCAGAGGAATCATAATAGACATCCTGCCTAGGCCTTTTATCTGGAGGGGGATGTGAACCCCTAATCATAGTAAGTAAATCCTCCGCCATCTTGAGTAACTGTTTCTGTGACTTGGGAGCCGGTTCAGAAGAGGCCCGAGTTGCAGTCTTTCATTTAGAAGGAGTCTTTGCCTTTGTCTTTGGCTTTGCCTTTATTTGAAGCTGAGTAGGCCTGAAAACCCCTTCGGAAGCCGGTACCTGCACAGCGGCTCCGGACCCATCCGAAGGAGCATTGTCCGAAGGCCCTGCAGTAGAAATATTTAAAGGCCTGGTTGGCTCCTCATGAGAGTCCGTTTCGGCCATCGGTTCTGAAATGGCAGACAACAGGGGCTTCAAAAGCGCCTCACTGACGACGGCCGAATCTGAAGCTGGCTCCGCTTGAGCGCTATCATCAGATTTGGACCTCGGAGGCCTGTCTTTATCCTTGCGACGTTTGTGAACTCCGGTAGCCGGAACCGTATCCGACGACATTTTGTAGTTAAAGCGCCTACCGAAGTAATGAAAAGCAAAATCGTACCTTCGCTTAATTGTACGTTGATTGAATCTAGCACAAAACCGACAACTAGCTACGTCGTGGTCAGGGCCTAAGCAAGGAATACAGAAAGAATGAAAATCCTTATGAGGTATTTGCTTCCCACATGAAATACAATTATTAACTTTTTCTGACATCGGAGTGGAGCAAGAAAAAAGTTTCCCCAATGGGGTACTTAGCTTTGAGTGGAGAAGAAATCTTTGGACCGAAGTTTATCAGGAAAAAATGTCAGGAGTCAGCCGACCGGCAGTTGCGAACTGCTATCACCGCACGGCAAGAAAGACTGGAGAAGATGGCATTGGTTGTCTGCTTTGTACTCCTGGCGCTCTGACATTAGGGAGCATGGTTGAACAGCCGATGCCGGACCCAGACTTTGGGATTCTGGCCGACCGAGGGCTGCCTGCCGGCAGGGGAGAACCCTACAGTCATGACTGCAACAGTGAAACACGATGAACATCTGCATTTTCAATCACTCCTAGTGCTTCCAGGTGTTCCTCATGTACGCTTGCATGGTGTAGCTTTTAATAGTAGATACTCAGACGCTGCATAGTGTAGCTTTAATAGTAGACACTCTGAGGCTTTAACTGGGTCTGCGCAGTTTCATTTTGTTTAAATTATAAACTGTGAGCGGGCTGGATAACTCTGTGCCTCCATACTTACACCTCAAGTATCAGGGTGGTGTTTTTTTTCAACATTGGGGTAAATCCTACTGGGCCGGAGCTGTGCTTTATACATATACGCAGTATATATATATATGTATATGTATATATATATATATATATATATATATATATATATATATATATATATATATATATATATATATATATATATATTCTAAATGCTGTGCTAGAGCTGAAACAACATACAGCCTTCCTTTTTTTTCTTTTTATAAGCGTACTAGCAGTGTGGCATCCTCAGAATTGGTGAAGAGCTTGCAGCAGTTTTCTGTGAGTGGGCAGTTGCACATGTAGCCGTTCCTAGTTCTCAGTGATAAATGTAGGATTTTTATACTTGCAAAATCGTACTACTGACTCCTATTCTATGTATAAATGGCTTATCTGAACAAGTAATTCCAGCTTTTCCTGTACTGTTGTGTGCACTTGTTATGACCTAATTAGTATTATATTCCTAAAATGTCTACTTCTATCTGGTTTACTTAAACTGCTTAAGTGTCCCTGAACTATTTGGTTATATTATATATTACTTAGCAGAACATGACTGTAAACACTGTAATGCATTCCTAGCCTGTTTGTGTAAAGATACTAAGTACTGTTGCCTCACTCTTCTTAAACCTGTTTCTGCCAGTGCCTATTAGTATAGGAACCAGCCTGTATTTACTGAGAGAATGCTATGTTAATGCCTGTTCCTACCAAGTGAATGATATGTTTTTGTTAGTGTTTTTCTCTGACTGAAATGCCTGTACTATTACCCTAATTAGCAATAGATGTTTTCTTATTCACTACATTTTGTTTTTTTCTCTCTCTCTAACATATCCAGCTTCCCATTCTCCTATCCTGCTCTAAGATTAAGGGTCTACCTGCCTGGAGAATAAGGACCCCCACAAATATTACCAGCCACTCATCCTTAAAACTACTGAAACTTGCCATCTTAAAGTCAAAAACCCTGCTACCAAGGGAAGCAAGAAAGTATGTGTTCCCCAAACTTAGCAGTAAAGTTGTACTTTTACTAACATAACTTCTGTGCGTTATATTAAACATATATACTAACTATTAAATGCATAATATACCAGTAATTTTAAAGTATTAAAACTAGTGACTTAGCCAGGATACCCAGCAGCCATACCCCTCTCTACTCCTTAATAAACAAACTTTCCTGTCCCTGTGCTGCCTCCTGCAGCTGTTATCACAGCCTTCCCTAAGTCTATAATAGCAATCTCCTATCTCTAAGCTCAGCTGTAACACTATTTCCCTGTCCAGGTTGCTCCCTCTACTAGGCTTGTTTCTCACACTCCTGTCTCTTCACTCCCTCTTAGAATCTCACAATACATATCTCTGCTGTTTAAGACTGCTCTTACATTCCCTAGACGATCCACCAATTTGCTTAATAACTGCACCAAGCTATTCCCCAACTATCAGTAACACAGAATTTCCAGGTCTATACTTACCCTTTCCTTCCTGGTAGCAAACCAGCTATCAGCAGCTCACAGATTGTTCTCTCAGACCCTTCTTCCTTTAGCTGTATCCCGCTCTGTTTGCCCTCCGGGCTCACTCTGCTCCCCTACCCTGCCCCCAATTCTCACCCGCCCCACCGCTCCTACATTTATTCTTCCCATCCCCCTCTCATCCTCCCTAAATAACCAATAGATACCGTTCCTCCTTACTCCACCCACTTATAGCCAGCCCACTTACTTACATTCACTCTATCCACTTCCCTAATCAATTACATCCCCCACCCCGTCTTACAATTCTAAGAAAATCTGTTCCTCTTCCTAAACCCTCACTCCTGCATAGCCATTTTCTCTGCTCCACAGCTACATATAATCTTTCTCCCCTTGCACAAATATGCCTTTAATAGTCCTCCACACCCACCTGGCCCCGCCTCCTCCTCCTTTTACTAATTCCCTTATGCTATACCACTTCATTGTCCTTCAATGCCTGCCCAATTCTACTTACAAAAATAACCTCCATACACTCCATCCTTTACCCTTACTCTCACTTCCACTCTATCTCCCCTTCCCTCTTCCAGCCTAAGCTTATACACCTATTCCACACTAAAATCTTCTCAACCTTTGCTACAAAACAGACTCAAACTAATCTTAGATCTTCCTAAATTCTTAGTTTTCAAATTCAAATGGCTCAAGATTAACTCCTTCAACAACCTAGTCTTAGCCAGTGAGATCCACCCCAACCCTGGTCCCGATACCATTATTAATGCCTCCTCCCTCCCTGTACCTCACACCCCCTACAACTCCATAAAAATCTTCACAATTAATGCCCAGAGTCTCAACAACAAAGTCCACCAATTTCAAGCTTGGCTAAGCCATAACAAACCAGACATCCTAGCCATCTCTGAAACTTGGCTTAAACCTCATACGTCCAATTCAGAGATCCTGCCCCCAGGATTTCACATCCTTAGAAATAACAGATTAAATAAAAAAGGTGATGGCACTGCCTTAGTCTACTCTGACCTACTCACCTTAATTCCCCTCCAAATTCCAATTCCTCAACTCAATAACACTGAACTTACAGCTGGACTACTTAAAACTGAACAAACATAAAAACATCTGCTTTACTGCTCTCTCTCTCTCTCTATATATATATATATATATATATATATATATATATATATCCTGGTAACAACATCTCTATCCTCGAAGATATCTTCCACTGGGCATCTACTAACATTAAATACGAAACCTACATTCTAGGTGATGTAAATATTGACTGGAACAAGGTCAATAGTCCCTCTCCATCCATATCCATTAACCGCTATAACTTCACTCAAAAAATCTACCCTATCACTCGACCTAACAAAACTAACCCCCCTGGATCTACTATTGACTGGATCCTAGTCTCTGATCCAAATAAAATAATCAACTCTGGCACAATTCCTGATTCCATTAGTGACCACTTCCCAGCTTTCATTCAGCATGCAACTAACTCTTTTCCTCACCAGCACCAATACATTCTTACTCGCACCCTTAGTAACTTTAACCCCACAACCTTCTCTAATATGCTTAAACAAATGGAGTGGCAAATTCTAAAAACCCTCCCACTTGACAGTGCTACAGACTACTTCAACTCTGTCTTCCTAGACACCCTAAATTATGTAGCCCCACTAAGAAACAAAAGAATAAAAACTAATACAGCTCCTTGCCTATTCAAGCACACTAAACAAATTTTGCTTCAAAGAGACAAATTGTGGAAGCTTTACCAAAAATATAACCTGCCAAATACCTTCCTTCAATGTAAACAACTTCGTAACCATGTGAAACAGCTAATCACCAAGGATAAAAAATCCTACTATATTAGGCTCCAGTCTAATAACAACAAAAACCCTAAGAAATTCTGGAAATATATTAATTCACTTTTCAATCCTGGCTCCAAGAATAATCCCTGTCCTGACCCTAGTAAATCAGACCTTGAAATCAGCTCAGATTTTAATTCATTTTTCATAGAAACAATATCAGACCTAACCAAGACATTCCCCAACAACAACCTTCCAGTCTCTCACTCTTACCCATCTAATTCCCCTTATAATCACTCCCTTATGTTCAACCTCAAACCTGTCTCTACTAACTTTATAAATAAACTTCTATGCAAACTTAAACCTTGTTCTAATGCTCCTGATAATATTCCCTCCTCTTTCCTAAAATGTGCTGCTGACGGTATAGCTCTCCCAATCAGCATCATTATTAGCAAATCTTTAAAGGAATCATACATCCCCAAACTCTGGCGCTCAAGCTTATATTCTTCCTCTCCACAAAGGAGGCAAAAACACCAATATTTCAAATTTCTGCCCAATTGCACTACTCTCACCAATCTCTAAAATCCTTGAAAAGTGCGTTCACCTCCAACTTATGCCTTTTCTAACCCAAAACAATCTTCTTACACATACCCAACATGGCTTCCGCCCAGGCCACAGCACCATAACCGCCCTGCTGTCTTTCCTAGAAACTGTCAATCAAGCCCGAGATTCTGGACAACTGGTCTCTACTGTATTGCTAGATTTGTCCAAAGCTTTCGATACTGTTTCCCACAAACACCTCCTCTCTCATCTCAAATCTTCATCTCTCACAAAGCACTTTATCCTGGTTCTCCAGCTACCTATCAGACAGATCACAGTCAGTCAAATGGAAAAACTCCACCTCTCCCTCCTTAGCTACTCCTACTGGTGTACCTCAGGGATCTATCCTAGGGCCAATGCTTTTTAAAAGTTTATTAATAACTATCACTCTGCAATTCCTGATGCCAAAATCATTCAATATGCAGATGATTCTACCTTGGTCTGCTCTGCCTCTAAACTCTCTGAATGGCTCACTAAATCTCAAACTGCTTTTGAAAACTGGATGCGCCAAAACCACCTCTCTCTCAATGCCAATAAATCTAAAATGTTACTGTTCCCCCAACAAAGACTCATTCCTATAACAAAGATACTTTCAGAGTCCTGAGTCACACCAACTCACCTATAGAAGTGGTTTCATCCGCCAAACTACTCGGCATTACTATAAATGAATACCTTAAGTTCGACATCCACATTCTGCAAAATATTAAGAGAACCCATCAAAAACCTGGTATGCTATACAGGAATAATCACTTTCTCTCACACTCTACTAGGTACACTCTGGCCACTACCTATCTTCTGCCCTCCTTACTATACGGAGCTCCTCTCCTTACCAACCTGTCCCTCCTCTATCATCTCCAAACTAGAAAACTGTTATAATAAAATCTCTAAATTTGCCACCAAATCCAAACATTCCACCCATCATTGCCGCAACCTGCAATCTCTGAATTGGCTAGAACTCCGAAACTACCTAAACTACCTCCAACTCACCACTGCTCATAGACTCATATTTCACCCTTCTAAATGTCCAGCTCTAGCTAATATCCCTCCCCCTTACATCCCCAATAGAACTCTCAGATCTGAACATCAAAGCGTGATCGCTATCCATAAGCCCAAACGTCCTGCTGGCCAACTCCTCCTCTCTTTCTCACTAGGTAAAAAATGGAATTCTCTCCCCTCCACTCTAAGAACTATACCAAACTCAGAAAACTTCAAAACCCAGCTTTTCAAACACCTGTCCACTAAATGGAAATGTACCTACCTTCACCCTACCTAAATTCTCCCAACTACTTGCCCATAAAATGTTTTTGTTTCTTCTCTCCCAGGTTCCTAAGCTCTCTAAATCTCCCATAGCTCGTTTTTCTAGACTATCCATGCTCTCTTCAATTCCTAGAGCTACCTAACCCTCATCACAACTGTGTAAATAGTTTCATACTTTAAATGTGTGCTTGTAAATGTTTTATATTTCTACTTAAAGGTATGTATGTAAAGTGTTTTCCTCACATACTATGCAATGAGTGCTCTCATAAATGAACCTGCATTACCCTTAAGATCATCTACAGTGATGTATGTCTGACTATTGTGCAACACTGTATGTACCTTTGTTGCAATTTGTTCTAGATAATGTATCTTTACATTTCTGTATTACTATATCTGTACTGTATTTGGAGCTTTTCTCCCCGGGCCTCCACTGAAGATGGGTCCCTTGGGCCCAGTGGACTTCCCAGGTAATCAAACTGGAAATAAATAAATAAATAATACATGTACAGTTCCTTCAGTATAACATGTATAACTTCCATTTGGGTAAAACTTAATACCATTAATAGCAAGGATGCATCTTACAATATATTACTTTTTTTTTTTTATCTTACAATATACTTAAAAATGGAACATTTATTACAAACAAAAATACCCATATTTAAAGAAACATTATTACATAAAATAGAATCTGGTGGAATAAAGTTATGTATCACCATGTCTGCCAAATTTCTACCTCTTTTATATGATATATTTACCAAACCCTTGTCTCTAAACAGCATAGGCCAATTTTATTTCACTTCCTTAACCACTTGTTCAGTCATGACATTATATGTTGTAACAAAATACATTTCTTTACCATTACTATTATTACTTTTGTATTTATTCCTTACAACACTTTTCTCACAGGGGTCTTATAAGTATTCCTACTCAAAGTAGGTAAACCAAAACGTTTGTTCAAAATATTTAGCCTAGAATACAATACCATCTCCCTGTCATATCCCCTTTTAATAAACATATCTGTCATATTTTGTATTTCTTTCTCAAAACTACGTTCTAAGCTACATAACCTTTCTACCCATTAAACCTCATTATATGGTAGCATAGACATTAAATGTGGAGGGTAACAGCTACTACCATATAAAATAGATTACTATTATTATGTTTGCTATGAATGGTGGTACAAACACCTTCACCTATATTTCCTAATAAATCAATATATAAAAAAGTTATCTGTCCTCCTATTTGTACCCAAGAACACACCCCCACAAGTAAAGCTGGTGCAAAGGCCAAAAATCCGCAGTATTACACAAAAACAAAAGCCAGCACCATATGAGTAAGTCAAACCTTCTTTATTGTGGCAATACCATACAAAATCAGACTGGTTTCGACACCTTTGCCTTCTTCAGTGATACAAACAAAAGCCCAAAATAGATACTGGAGAAGATATCTTGATGACTGTTGGTTAATTTGGCGTGGTGATGAAACATATCTATTGGAGTTCATTCAGTACCTGAATGAAAACAAGTAGGGAATTGAATTTGATCCTCAATAGGGATTTACAACAGATACATTTTTTTGGATATAACGTTTATTATAAATAATGACAATACATTGTCATCTAAGACACTTCGTAAATATCCACAATATCATAATTTGTTGTATGCCACCAGTCTTCATCCTTGCCATGTCATCAAGAATATACCGAAGTCACAATTTTTACATGTTTTTCTGTGTTTGGACACTTTTTGGGCTAATACTGGTTGACGATATACAGCGATCGTTATGAATATAGCTGTCCAGGAAGCCTATGACTGTACGAGTAAAATTTGAACATTCGTGGCAAGTGGACATATGTACTGTTGATGTTGGGCCTTGTGAAGAGGATGAGGTTGTAATGCTTATTTGGGTCCGTAACTGATATATCCAAGTGAAATATAAGTTTGGATTGTTATCACTTGTTGATTGTTTTGGACGTTATATACCAACTGTAGTGTCTTTGTTCTATACTTGCGATTTTTGGCCTGATGAGGTCGCAATGCCTATTTGGGTCTAGAACTGATATATCCAAGTGAAATAGAAGTTTGGATTGTTATTACTTGTCAATTGTTTTGGACGTTATATACCAACTGTAGCGTCTTTGTTCTATTCTTGCGATTTTTGGCCTGACGAGGTCGCAATGAATATTTGGGTCTAGAACTGATGTATCGAAGTGAAAAATTAGTTTGGACCCTCACTACTTGTTGATTATTTTGGACACTATATACCAAATGCAGCGGTTTGTTTTGTTCAATATACTGACAATATAGCTACTGTTATACTTGGATGGGAGGGTCTGCTGAGTGTTTCAGTGCAAACAACTGTTTTGTGTTTTGTTGAAAAATGGTTAAATGAATATTAGTTAACTAATACTTGGCCAATTTACATCAGTTAGATCCCCTTTATATGGAATGGATGTTATACGAGTACATGTATATTTGTGATACATTTTGATATATTGTGTATAGTATAATTGTTTGAAAGTGTTCAGTTTGGGGGAATCCAAATCTAATTAGAACGTACTGTTTATTTGAAAGTTGAATCTGAGCTATTTTTGAGATGGATCTGGTTACCATCTTACAGGGTCTGTCTGCAGACAAGCCTGATTTACATGCCTTTGGGTTAACAGAACCTGGGAGCAAAAAGGTGACACTGACATTCCGAATTTGGTTGATCATTGTACAGAACTATTTGGTAAGCTAACCAGAAGTATGACTACCTTACGTACTAATGTTTGGCATTTGAAATTATTCAAAGCCTATAAGGCCAAGAACATTACACCAAGGGGTTTAAGAATTCGGATATTACCCTATGTTAGTATGGCAGATAATACAGTGACCCAAGAGTAGGCTCAAGCACAGCAAGATGCATCAATGACTTTTGTTAATATTTTGCCATCTTATGAGCGCATGATAGATAACAATTGTGCAGAATGTTTGTGACAAACTTAAACCATATGAGGGGCAAACCCAATATCAGGTATGTCTTACCAAGCTCACCAGGGATTTATTAACATTAGAAAAATCTCTTAAAAATAAAAAAAATTCAGAAATTTAATTGTGATATAAAGGATTATGAATGAGGTAAACTGTTTGATTTTCGGAAAAGTGTCAAATTTTCCGAGGGTGGAAGTAATTCAGTACGATCTAAGAGAAAAAGACCTAGGCCAATTCTTAAAAAAAATCTGGTGTAGATTAAAGTAGTACATCGGGGGATGATTCGTCAGTCATAGACGTTGAACAAGTTCTTAACTCAGGGGTCACCTACTTCCAAGAAGCAATGGGGTATGGACTACCCTTTAGGTCCAAATGACACAGAGAAGGTAGAAAGCATAACAAGCTTAGACACTGTGGAGATACTGTTACAGACGTTAGGCAACCGTTGAACAATGTATACAATGTTCACAATATTTCCTCTGTGATTTTAACAGAAGTTGAACAACAGTTATTGAATAAAGGACTTAAATATATCCCCGACTTTTTTGTTAATGAGGACAGTGTGGTGGGATGATCTTTTGGCATATTCTTAATTTAAAATTGTACTTTGGTTCACAGGATAGAGCTCAAAGATCTACTGACTTTCATTTTCGAAAGTCAAGTTTTATGCCCCCTATGGATAAATATATATCGATATTTCAGGAATCAGTCATCAAGGGCTTACATTTTAAGAACTGTCAAACCAGGATACTGAATCAAAACTTAACACCTGAGGAACAGCATGCGTTTAAAATTTGAAAAACAATACAAATATTGCAATCTTACCAGCTGACAAAGGTGGGGCGGTGGTTGTTATGGATACTAAGTTTTATGTAACAGAAGCACATACACAGTTGAAGGATGCCAGACACTATATGTTTATGCCACTGGACCCCACCATTTGTTTTAAAGAGAGACCGATTCATTTCTTGAGTTGGCATGTGAAGAGGGAGTGATCTCACCATATACTAAACAACAATTGGTAGCTGATGATACCCAGAAACAAATCCTTTATTTGTTACCCAAAATTCATAAAAATTTGGATAGACCACCAGGGAGGCCAATTGTCTCTGGCATTGGTTCCCTTACTGAACTCCTCTCAGTCTTCTTGACCCAACATTTAAAGCCTTTATTAAGGGCAGTTAGATCAAGAATTCAGGATAATTATATACCAGTATTCCTCATTGGGCTGGTCTAGAAGTCATTAAATACTGGTTAGAGAAAGTGGATATTTATCCACCAAGTTTTAACACATTGCTAATATGCATGGCAAACATGTGTTAACTAAAAATGTTCTGTACTTTCAAGGAGACTGTTATTAGCAGGTTCAAGGAAAGGCTAGGGGGGCATCTTTTGCCCCCATATATGCCGATCTGTTTATGGGTTACTTGGAGGAGTTGCTCATTTATGACAATGCACATAACATTTTTTTGCCCAAAATAGACAACTGGAGAAGATATCTTGATGACTGTTAGTTTGGCATGGTGATGAAACATATCTATTGGAGTTCATTCAGTACCTGAAAGAAAACAAGTAGGGAATTGAATTTACTCTCAATATGGATTTACAACAGATACATTTTTTGGATCAACAGTTATTAGAAATAATGACAATACATTGTCATCCAAGATATTTCGTAAATATCCACAATATAATAATTTGTTGTATGCCACCAGTCTGCATCCACGCCATGTCATCAAGAATATACCGAAGTCACAATTTTTGCAGGTTAAGAGAGTTTGTTCTACAGCAGAAAGCTATGAGTATTTTGAGGATGATCTTACACAGAGATTTCTTATTAGGGGATATCAAAACAGTAATATGTCAGTTAGAAAGTGGGTGGCAGGTCGGGATAAGTCTGAAACGTTGAAATATCGTGGGAAAAGGTGTGGTGATGAAAACACTATTAGGTTTGTCACCACTTATGGGAGGAATATTAACATCATTAAGGACACTATCAATCAAAATTGGAATATTTTGTTGGCTAATGAAGAATTTTCCAATCTCCTCACAGAAAAATGTCAATTCTCATATCGGAGGGGGGCGGACGTTAGGCTCTTACTTTAACCATTATAAATGGGGTAATAAAGGCTGGAGTATAGAACAGCTCACTTTGACTGGGGAGAAACTGATTGGATCATTTCCATGTGGGCATTGTTCCTTATCTAGACATATGTTCAAGACAAAACAATTCTCTAGTAAAAATACAAGTAGAGTCTATGATATTGTTTTTTTTTGCAAACTGTGGATCAAATTGGCTGATGCATTTAGCCACATGTTCAAGTTCTGCCTTCTATGTAGGGCAGACCTCGAGATATTTGTGTATTCATATGTCTGAACATCTAAGTGACATTCGGAATAAATGCACATCAAACGCCTTATATAAACACACACTCAAACACAGTAATGCTAAGTTTCATTTCATGATTATTGATAAAATCTGGGGGGACAGGACAAAAATCAGGGTGGCATGTAATGTTAAATAAAAAAGGGAAAGGTTGGATCATTAGGCTTGGGGGTTTATTTTCTCCATGGCTCAATGACCATATATAAAGTGTGTTAAAATACAGAGCTGATTGTAATGGTTGCTGTTGCTTTAAATGTCAATTTATCAGGGTATAAATGATAGCGATTTGTGCTTCTGTTTGTATCACTGAAGAAGGCAAAGGTGCCGAAACCAGTCTGATTTTGTATGGTGTTGCCACAATAAAGGAGGTTTGACTTACTCATATGGTGCTGGCCTTTGTTTTTGCATAATCCTATTTGACCCCATCGAATTCTAGGCCAAAATCATTCACCTGTATGTCCTGTACAAAGGGTTCAGCTTCATTAATATCACCATCACACAAAAAAATTAAATCATCAATGTATCTAAAATATTTGACCACATATGATTTAAAAAAAGAATGATTACATATATGGTCAATCTCAAACTTAGCCATCACAATATTGGCATACATGGGGGCAAAAGCTGCTCCCCATGGCCATGCCCTGTAACTGATAGGTTCATAGGTTCATAGGTTTATACTAGGCTATCTGCCCTAAGGCATTTATAAGCCTAGCCCAAATTTTTGTGGCTTACGCCACCCCTTATATGAAAAAATACTGTGCCCATTAGTTTGTTGTGCCTCTGTCCAGCAGTGACACAGAGATGATTCCCGGGGTAAACCTACGATCTCCCATCCACAGGTCTAGATTTCTCTTGAACAGAGTCAGCGAGGTGCTCTGCCTCACATGGACCGGGAGTTTATTCCACAGCATAGGGAGTCTCTGAGTGATAAATCTATCCCTCCAGCACGTCCTATTTATATCCGTGCTAAGGTTTAAGTCGCTTGCTCTAGTGGTTTTGGTGGATTTGGATTTTTGAGGTGGAGCATGTCCATTAATTCGGGTTGGACATGGCCTTGTATGTCAGGCACATGTCACCTCTGAGCAGACGGTATGCGACTGACTAGAGCTGGAGTTTCTTCAATCTGGCAGCATATGACAGATTTTGGAGTCCCTTTATCCTTTTGGTGAGGAACTTTTGGGGTCTCTCCAATTGCTGCAGATGTCGGGTGAGATACATCCCGAATGGGGCATTGTACTCGATCATTGGTCTGATAAGTGAAGAGTACAGGGGAACAATGACCTCACTAGATCTGGATGTGAATCCCTTCATGATCAGGTGGGCAATGTAGAAGGTCTTTCTAACCACTTTAGCAACGTGAGTGTCAAAAGAAAGGCCACTGTCAACCTGGGTCCCCAGGTCCCTGATAACCTCTTCTGTGCTTAGTGGATTGCCACCTATATGGTAGCTTGGGGTTACCTTGTTTTTCCCGAAGGGTATGACTATACATTTTTTGGCGTTTAACTTCAGGCCATGGCTCTGGCACCAGCTATCTGTTTCCGTGAGTCCCTTCTGAAGGATATCTGTGTCCGATGTACTTTCCACTATGGCGCCCAGTTTGCAGTCGTCTGCAAACTTTGCCAGCCAAAGTCCTCCCATGTTGGCCTGTACTTCTGAGAAGTAGATGCCAAACAATAGGGGGCCAAGGACCGAGCCCTGTGGGACACCACTTGTGACCGGCTTGGAGTCTGACACAGCGCCAGCAACTCTAACCCTGTGGGTTCTGTCCTTAAGCCAGTTTGCAACCCATCTTGTGACATATGGGTTCACATTTAAGCTGGTAAGTTTTTCTACAATACCCGAGTGGGGTATTGTGTCGAAAGCCTTTGCAAGGTCAAGGTAGGCTGTATGGACTGCCTTTCCCTCAAGAAGTCGACCAAGTTCAAAAGGCATGATCTTCCCTTGACAAAGCCAAACTGGGTCGGGTCCAATGTCTGCAAGTCCCCTATATCTTTGTTTATGAGCTCCATTATGATCCTCTCCATAGCTTTGCAGACTAGACTTGTTAAGCTTATGGGGCGGTAATTACCAGGGTCCGTAGAGGTGCCGCCTTTGTGGAGTGGGACCACAGTTGCCGTACGCCACTCCTTGGGCACGTATCCTGTGGTAAGGCTGAGATTAAACAGCTGCCTTATGTGCGGGTTTAATTCCTCATTTAGCTCGTGTAGCACACAGCCGGGGACACCATCCGGTCCCATTGATGCTGTGTTTTTAGCTTTAGAGAGAGCAGCTTTCACCTGCACATTTGAGATGTCCGGGAGGCTACACTCCGCTGGGATAGTTATCTCTCCTTTAGGGGGGGAGAGGGCGGTGAAGTTTGCACTGAACCTGTCTGCCAGTATGTTGGCAATGCCTGTGGGTTCAGTGATTTTTGTATCATTTTGGACTAATTCTGAGCATATCTGGGAGTTTCCACCCAGGTTCCTAACATAGCTGAAAAAGGCCTTATGATTGTCCTTTGAATCCATGGCAATTTTTCTCTCAAAATTGGCCTTAGTTGATTTTATGAGTGCTCGTATTTTTTACTAATAATGATCAGGGTGACTTCCCTTTTATGGATTTTGTTCTATCATGTAATAGCTTTCTCCTCTTATTGTAAAGTTTGTTAATGGCTGGGGTCCACCAGACTGGACGTTTGCCCTTTGTGGAAAGAGTCTTGGTTTTATTTGGGATTGCCTGATCCATGCAGTCCTGGAGGTGTTCATAGAAGGCATTTGTAAGGGCTTCCGCAGCTTGGGTTGTGGTTTCCACTGGCTCAGGGGCCTTGAAGGATACCACACCAGTCTTGAGTAGTGTGAAGTTTGCTTTAGAGAAGTTCTTCACTATGGTCTTTTTTGTTTGGGGTGGGGGCGGGATGTGGATTTCCAGTGAGATTAGTTTATGATCAGATCTCACCAATGAGGGATATACTTCCGGTGTGGAGCATTTTGTCCCCATGTTTGTGACAATGAGATCTGGTATATTTTCTCCTCTCGTGGGAACAGTGACTAGCTGTTCCATGGATGAAAAATCCCTCTATTAAATACAAAATAATTATTACTGGAATGTAAATGGAATACGTATCTACAACGTAGAGTAGCCAGTCAACGAGTATGTTTTTAGTAGGTGGGGAAACAAGTGGCACATCTTGGCAAAACCCTACACAGACACAAGGAGAACATACAAACTCCTCATAGACAATAACAGGTGATCAGGAATGAACACAGACCTTGGACTTCTAAGGCAAAGATCTTAACCAATGAACCACTATGCTGTCCATATATATAACCAATAGAAACTACCCTAAACACGATTTACTTCTCTATGGCCACATCACAGTCCCCTATTAGAGCAAATGTTAAAATCTGAGTCAAATTCTATCTGATCTTACATTTGGGAGGGGGTGATGGAAGGAGATTTACTAGCTTTACAGAAAACATGAATTTTAAGAAGATCAAACCCAGTGATCTTGACTGATTGCTTCCCCACCATAGAAGAAACTGGCAAACTTTCCTCCAACTGCCTTATCACTGGGAACAAGGCAAGGATGACACTGTCTGGACTGGTAAGCACTTGGAAGACTTCACAGGAAAAAAAGAAAGTGGTTTAGCATCTGGCAGGCTGATGCTGGCACTGAGGCACCATTTCTTAGGGCATTTCTGGGTCTGCCAAATTGCAGTAGCTTAGGACATGCATGTTTTCCACTTTGGAGAAAGCCTTGACCCAAATCTGGCAGTATTCCATGATGTCTTTAAACAATGAGACAGGTTTTCTTTTCTTGGAAAGCAAATGAAAGAGCCCTCATAACTCAAGTCTACACACATAAGCTCATGACAGATTTTAAAATTTTAAAACAATTATGCTATGCTTATGTTCTCCCTCTCATATACAACTCACAGTTGATTCCTAGGGTGACCTGCAGACACCACCCATTCTACAGAGATGCAAGTTAAAAGAGATGAAGGTTCCTTATCGACATTGTCTTAACTCATCTCACATTTATGGAAATTCCATATCCTGCATAAAATGGATTAAGTGGTAAAGAAAAGAAAAAAAACTTCAGAAATTAAGAACTTTAACCCAAACTGGCAAAATTGTGTAACTCATTCACCTAAACAGCTCACAGCTCTCTTGTGCTCCTTCAAAAGTAAATGTGCTTCCTCGACCTGTTAATCTAACATACAAGGCCATGTCAAACCCAGATTTGAACATGTGCTTCACCCTCAAAAAATCTCCGATCGAGCAGCCACAAGGGCGGAGGAAAACCTCCCTCGACCGCTATTACTTGGGGCGTGCTGGAGGGATATTTCATCACCCAAAGAAGACTGCTGTGGAATAATAAAAATCCCGTGTGAGGCAGAGCACTGCACCTCAGCCTGTTTCAAAATGAATCTTTGACAATGGATGGGATCCAGGATATACCCAGGATATCAGTAGTGTCTCTGCTCAACAGAGCAACACAATGCACAGCAAAAAAATCCCAATAGTAGGTGGGTGGCGTAAACCACGTAATAAGCTAACTAAAACTATGCTAAACAGTTTGCCTATGCCCTCGGCGCATGTTAAATAACAAGGACAGCTAAAGCTGGATGACTTTATGTATACAATAAACAAGCAATACTAACCTAAACAAAACATCAGAAATCCATCTAGTGTATTAAATTTCTACTCTGAAACAGTAAGGTAAAGCTGCTCTGTTGCCAGCTTACTTTAACATAACAACAAGCATATGTTTTGCCCACAGCCTGAGACTCTAACAAAACTTGGGACTAAGCCACAATGGACGGCCAGGTAAAAAGAACCCAGCAGTTAAGGTGGCAAAAGTGCAAGCCCACTTCTGCTTGAGAAGGGAACCAAATGCTCGAACACATGCTGTGCGCAGCAGAGAGTCTCCCCCCACAAGGTTAGTCAGACTACCTGGAGAACTATGGACTAGAGTTATACTGCTTCCAAGCTGCATACCAGCATCTCAGAGAACTGACTCAAGCTAGTGCGGGATAATCCAAATCTTAACATTCCTTTTTCCCAAATATATGTTCAAATGCTTCCTTCTGGCCAGTCTGTTGTGTCCTCTATTTTTACCTTAAGAAAATATTCTCAGCTGGGGGGATGGAAGAAATAGTTCTCGTCAACTACTGAATGAGGGATCTTCAAATTGTGAGTCATGATACTTAGCAAAAATTCAGATGCAGAAGGCCAGCTGTGTGGTATAGCATGATAAAGACAAGATTACTGTGCAGGTGGCTTGAGATGCAACAGTACCTCAGGTGGCTGTAACAGCTGGCAGGAGAGAATGGGAGTGAGCGGCCATTGCTGGCTTGCCCATCCTCAGGGAAGGGAGACATCTCTGGCTTGCCATAATGGTGACAGCTAATGGGAGCACTTGATGTAACCCTTACCCAGCTGAACTCAAGCTTGCTGAATTCATGCTGTCAGAAGTGAAGGGGAACTCAACATACAGAGGAATGTGTTCCTTGGAAGACAGCAACAGCAAAGCTCGAAAGAGTTGCTGAGGTAGCGCTCCCCAAGAGGAAAAGGTAGGTCATCTGTCAGGCACTAGAAAATAAGCAAAAATAAGCAAAATAACTTCCTCTCACAGGCCATATTAATCGCTGACTATAAACTGGAACAGACAAGAACCTTGATTCATGTTTGTGGTCATATGGAATGAAGTGAGCTCTCTCAATAAATCAGGCCTCAATGCTAACAATACGTCAGTGAATTTCTGATAATCACAGTCCTAACAGAAATAGAGAGTAATGTCAGACACAAAAAAGTCCAAAGCAATCCTTGAGAAGTGATTTTGTGTCAGTTCCAGTGGTGGCCAACAACTTGAATTCTTGTTTATTTCCATGCCTCTCAACCTCTTCGCTCTAGAAATCTGGACAAAGTTTAAAATAATGGGGGGAGGGGGGGACAAAGGTCCAAAAATAGGAACAGATTTTCAATATCACTCTAATAAACTTAGAAACTTGCAAGAATAATGGGATTTGTGCTAACATGTTATTTTCTGAAGGCTATGAAGTCTCAAACTCAAAAGTTTGTCATTATTTAGTGACTTCAGTCTTCAATGATTTGCCAGATAACCACAAATTCTGTGAAGAACAGACCAAAAACATGAGGTAAAAAATGTGGACATTGTGAGAAAATCTGGCCAGTTGAGAGGTAGGTGCATGTCAAACACTGATGGAAACTGAAGACTAGTAAAAGAAGTTCTGATATGCTTGTGCTTGTGTCTTTCTGATTTTCCCGGTTAGGGGTTGCCACAGCGGAACTCCGGTCCGCTAATGATTGGCAGTAGATTTTTATGTACTGGCTTGCCGGGCCTAACGTACAACCTCCAACGAAGGAACGCTCATTCACGCATGTCGCCACACAGAAGACACTAACTGAGAATTGGACGGGCAACGTCTAACTGTGAGGCGACAACGCTACCGCAGCACCACCACCGCAGTTCTAAAAGAAGTTCTCATATAATTTATGTAATTTCTGATGCACTGGCGCAATCCCACTGTCAGGAAACTTACATTACTCACGATTAAACTGTTTTGCTTCATTACTGTTCAAAATCAAGTTCAGCTCTTGGTGTTAATAGAGAGACTGCCCTTGCAGGTATGGTGACTTACAGACATATCCCGTCTTTGTGGAATGATTCTCTCAGAGCAACTCTCCCACAAAGGCATTCTACTTCTGAAGACAACCAGCTTAGCATCATTTACTCTTAAGTATTGCCGTGTTTGTAAAATTGAATTTGTTCTTATTTCCAAAGTCTCTTTTTCAGTCTTTGCACATAATTTCTAAATGCTATATGCAGTTGAAAACTGTGCAAATAAAAAAGAATGGTTTCAAAATGAGAAAAATGTCAAACACTGACCTCTAGTGGAAAAAGTAAAACCAAATACTTAGTACAGTAAATGTTACAAAAGGAAAAAATTGAGCCAAAGCAAAACCCGCCCTCTCCTACTAGGAGTACCTTTTAGCATAGCACTCAACTTTTTAAAACATCACTCTAACTCACTTGAAAGTTAATAGGACAACGGGTTCTGCATCAATATGCATTTCTGAACAATAAGTACAAAACTCAAAACTTCTGGCAATATTGACTGACTGCAATCTTTAGTGATCTACCAGAAAATCCTTAAAATTAAGAGAGTCAGGGCAAACATACGAGGCAAAATTATGCACATTCTGCAAAAGTTTGGAAAAATGAGTCTGACAGTTTGTGCAGAGGATTAAGGCTATGATCCCTCAACCTTTATTTGATTACTGTGTAACCCTGAGCAAATCAATTAACCAGACAGTGCTTTGGTGCAACTGGAAAGTAAGCTAGGCTTCTCAGTGATCAGCCTCGTAACTATCTATGAATCTATGAGTGGTGTGCCCAATAATCAAGAAAAAAAGTTTTTCAAAAACTGTTAATAATAAATAACCATAATATGACTGCAAGACTGCACACGATAATGCGAGAAAAATAAGTTAATCAAAAATAAAGAGCTCAGACATGTCTTACATGGTGGATATATAAGCAGGAATAGAGCCTGCCACTGATTAAATGCAGCTTCTACCAAACATAACTAAATAATCCAGTACCTTTTAAAACTGATGTTTCATTTGAACTTTTCAGCCACCAAAACTAGTCAATTTTAGAAACACAATGATTTATAATTTCTGCAGCATTCCACATCTTATTACATGACAAGACTGAACATCCCTCCCATCAAATTCGCCACAGTATACATCAAATCTCTCCATTATTTGTATCTTTAACTCAGAACAATTTTCATACTAGATGTATAGCACTACACCTCGTACAGCGCATTCATTCTCCATTTCTCATGGCCAACAACCTTTTAATTCTCCCATAAGTCATTTAAAAACACTTGACAATTTGTTCAAAATCTGTCTCTTCTTTACAGCAACATTATATCACTTTTTATACATTTTTTTCTCAATGCCTGGAATTTCCTTAGAAAACTGTTCATTGTCATGCTCCCACGATGCTTCTCTGCTCTCAGATTTTCAGTTCTTTGTTGCTGCACTGTGTTTGTATCCCCGTGGATATGAGACTCAAGTAATTATGTAGGAAGGAAAGAACATAACCAATAAAATACAGATGATGACTAGTGTCCGTCATGGAGGAGGAGGTTGGAACAGGGTGCTAGCTGACAGTCCTAGGCCTGGCAAAGAGATAGAAGGGAGGTAAAGTGTTACTGAGGATGGACCTACTTCTCTACAGATATATTGTTACGGTAAGAACTTTTGTACCAATGGCCCATCTGTGTCTTTGAAAAAGATTGAATCTACAAAATATCCTGGGATCTTGCTAAAGCCATCCCTTATGCTCTCCACGAATGCATAAATAAAAATCATATAAATGCTCTACAGTATACAGCCTAATAACTAAACATGGTAGGCTTGTTCCTGGCAAAGGAATTTTATTGCAAATAATCAGATATTCCCTTCCTGTCATATGCTTCACAGTTTCCTAAAGAAACTCAGACTTCAAACAATGCAGAACTGCATCTGCCATTATGTTGCTGTGCAAAGGCAGAAAATTAAAGCAGTGCCTTGCAATTAAACAAGCAGGTTGCTCCAAATTCCATGAAGACTCATACTCCCCAACTGCACACTCGTTTACAGTCATTTGTAAAAGTGTAAGGCCTCACCTTCATCAAAAAATCCTCTCAGATCTTCTGATAACCATGCTCTAACTCTTGTAACTCCTCTTTATTCCCTTGTCTGTGCTGATGGAGCTTTCTCCCATCTGGACAACCATGCAGAGCCTCCTTACAAGCATTCTACATCTTCTACCTACACTTGATTCCTTCACTAAGGACTTAAGTATTGCCTTCAGCATCAGAGTGACTGTGGATGCATTGGGTCTATAGGGTAAATTCTTCTAACTGTTCTACACTTATCATATTAAACACTCCATACTTCCTTACTGTTATCTCCCTGTAACACAACATTACCTGAAACATACCAACAAGGTGCAAATAAATAGTTGTCAAGTTTATACATAATACCGCTCAGTAAATATTGATTTACATTGTGTTTCACTTGTGTGTTAAACGATTTAAATTGTGTTTCATTTGTGTGTTAAGCACATTCATTTGTTACAACATCCAGTTTTTCAATGCAGTTAGCATACTATCAGGTTTTTACTATGCAACTAGATAGCGACTAAAAGGGATACTCAGTGGTCCAGTTTGCCTACAGGACAGATAGGCAGACAGACAAAGATTAGATTAGATACATTCCTTTCTACCTAGAACAAATGAATCCCCAACTATGTAAAAATTCTTTGGATCATAACAGCCTGAAAGAGGAGGTGAATGTTTGGAAGTAATAGTTTGTACTGTTTGGCAAATGTATTCAGATTAGTCCAAGTGGCTACTATCCAAATGCTACCATGCTAAAGCATACCTGAGGAAAGTGGCCAACTGCACTTGTAGAACGAGTTCTACAGACCCCTATCAGCACTGCTTCCACCAGGCATGTTAAACAGCTTCATACAACTACGAATTTATTTGGACAGGGTGATGCCATATTTATGAGGAGTAAAGGACACAAAACAACTAATCTAAACTTTTAAAATTTTTAGTTCTGATAATGTAAAATCAAAGTATCTTGTGGATATCCATACAATGCAATGAGTAAAGTACAGGGCTGTGTCAACAGTTAACCATTTCACTGTGAAAGATTAAGTACTGCAGAATGACTGACAGATCCTGCAGTTCAAAAATTATGGCTGAAGTAATCATGACTAGAAAAAAAGGATCTTTCAAGGAAACTTAAGGGCAGCTGGTTCAAAGGGAGGTTTGAGCAACATCTCCAACAAATAAAGGTCTCAAGAAGGTACTGGATCATGGATGGGGGAAAGGTAGAAGGTACCTTCAGTACCTATCTACTTTGCCACCATCAAAAAGGTGAAATACATCACAGAGAGAAGCACCTTTAAGAAGGAAGAACTGAGCTCTGGGTTGAATAGCTCAAACAGATACCGAAGAACACACCAAATGGGAGCACATTATGTTTGTATACCCTTTCTACTTACCCAGGCATAAATCACTTCCTCTTCTCTCTGTAGGGTTTCGGAAAAACAGAAAAAATATCTGTAAACTTTGCCTATAAATTCTGTATTGCTGGCCACATTTAAAACAGAAGCCAAAAGTGAAACTTTGAAGGCAATGATATCAGTGTTATACCTCTCCTATGGGTAAGGTATTAATCCTTTAAATAGGATTATCCTGAGTAGGCTCTTAAGTATGTAGGGCAAAATACTAGAAAATGTAATTTGTGTGCTTACCATAACATTTGCTCCTTTCATTCTAGTCCTCCAATATGACTGATGGGTCTTAACTGCTTGATAGAGCCAAACTGGCAACGCTAATACTCCCCAAGCTTTTCGAGTACTCATAAGAAATTTTCTTCCCATAATCTCTTAGAGCACCAAACTTCCTCAGATCAAGTTTGCGTGCTACAGGGAAAGACCATGACTGACAAAGGAGATCAGGGAGAGATGGACAAAAGAACTTCTAAACGTTCTGTCAGATCCTTCAAAGAATGGCTATTTGGAAAAGGGACGGAAGGACGTTGTACTGTCTGGGATAGGATGAAAGAATCCAGGATTATATTAAGTACATAACTTCCATATCCTATTCATGCTATCTGATCTAATGGATGAATCACAATCCTTAGCTACTTGTTTTCCTAAATGGCATTATGACAGGATGCTTTTCAGGACTGTGGCCCCAAAGGAATCCCTGGATCTATTCAAAATCCAATTCACAATGTTAGGCAAAATTGTGCAATGTATACCAAATTTCTGCAGCTCAAATTTCAATAACAGAGGCATTTCTGAAAAAGGCAGTAGTAGCAGTAGCAAAGGATCTTGTTGTAGAAAGGGCTTTTAGTTCAGTTAGCAAATGTCTTTTTTTATTGGTTAGCAATTTCTTATTATATGAGGAGTATGTAAAAGAGATACAATCAGATCACCAGCTATAAAAGTGTGATATTGATACCTTTGACCACGTTTGCTCTGAGCAAAGGAAATTAACAGTTGCTTATCTTTCCTGATCTCATTAGTTTGATGGAAACAATCTCTACTGTATATGCGCATCTAAAGTATTCTGGGTATAATCTCCTTGAATAGGGTGACTGGGAAAGAAGACTGCATGATTTATAACCTGGTTTAAATTGATATCGGTCACAACATTATGAAGAAAGGAGGGACTGGTTTGAAAGAAACTTTATACTTCGGGAATACCAGGTAGGAAAGATTAGAAGACAATGCCTGTAGTTCTGAAACCTTTCTGGCTGAAGTAACTACTACAAGGAAGTTTTCCATGAAAGAAGTTTCAGCTGTACCATAGTAGCTGGCTCAAAAGGGGACTTGCCTAGGACTCGGGGGGGGGATTACATCAAAAGGAAGAATAAGATCCTTTAGAGAAAGACAAAGTAGGGAAGTTCCTCTCAAAAAATGCTTTATATAGTTTATGTGATGCAAATACAAATGTATGAGTAAACTTACCATAACAACTGATGTTCAAAAGATCATTGCTACAGTAGTCTTAGCTATATGGGTTATATTCTGCCAGGGATACAACAGCTGGCCAGCTTCCAAAGCTTCATGGAAACCCTCGATGTGCCCAAACTGTCAGACAGCTCAAGATGAGCTGACTAAATGACAAGTTTGGGCAGTAAGCCCTTCAGAGCTTTCCTACCAACAAAGAGAGAGAGGGAGGCGGAGGCCTGAAAGGACAATGCTAGGAACAAAAAACATCCACACACTGGCATATACACACACACACAAAAAAAGGAGGGGGTGGAGGGAGGAAGTGGCTACTGCAGCAGTGATCATTCAAACAACTACTGTTATGGTACAGCTGCAGTAGCCTTAGATATATTGGTAGACTTGGAAGAATAGTAGTCCAGGACCACCTGGAAAATGGTCTTAGAAAAGCCTGACTTGGACCTAGAGAAGGAATCAAGTTTATAGTACTTTGTAAAAGTATATGCAGGGGACCAAGTAGCAGCTTCTAGAACACAGTCCTTTCCAAAAAGCCACAGATGAAGCCAAAGCCCTGGTAGAGTGGACCTTATCCCTGCCTGGAAAAGTTTTGTTATGATGAGTTTAACAAAAATTAATAATGGCTGACAACCATTTGGAAATGGCTTGTTTTAACACAGGTTGCCCACTCTTAACAAGAGATGAACAACTGAGCGGAAGATCTGAAAGATTTAGTTCCGTCAAGATAGTACCAGAGTCGTCTGTGGACATCCAAGGTATGGAGTATTCTTTCTCCCTTACTATTAGGTTCAGGAAAGAAAACAGGGATGGATATTTTGGATTAAGGTAAATTTGGGCATCACTTTAGGCATAAAAGGAGGATTAGTTCTTAAAGAAACCCTGTCCCTGTGGAAATCGAGAAGGGTTGAATCGCCATAAGTTTATAACACAGATACTCTTCTTGCAGAGGCCACAGCAATCAGTAAGCAAAACTGTTTTGCATGTTAAGAACCTTAAATCAGCCAGGTAATCTGGTTCAAATGAACAAGTATTAGTTTCTAGAACACAAAATTAAAATCCCAAGCACAGGCCACAGATTTATTTGGAAGCCTCTTGTGTAAAAACCCTTTCAAAAACATTGACATGACACCACAATGGAAGAAAAGGATCCATGGCAGACATGGTGAAATGGCCTATAAACAAACATTGACAGAGGAAAAAGAAAGGCTACAGGTAAGTAACTATTACAAATATTGTAAAAGCAGATAAACAACTACCCCTGAATGGATGCTGGTTATGTTGTTGGCACCAACTAGAAGACTTTTTCTATATATGAATTTCTAGTAGCAGGCTTTCTTGCCTCCATTAGTACCTGCTGCATGCCCTCAGTAAACCCTGTATCCGTCCCTGCATCTTCCTGTTCAGATTCAGAATCTTGAATCTCTTCAGGAAAAGAGCAATCCCTCTTTCTTTTACCAGAAACTACTTTCCAAGAATGATCAACAGTCTGAATTAAACTCTGAGCAAGACTCTGTAAACTACTCCTATCCAAAAGAATGTGAGGAGGAGAAGATACATGCTCAGTTTTCTGTTTCTTTCTGACAGCAAAAATGGGACTGTGTTACTAGTGGCAGCAGCTGCTTCCCCAAGGATGGGCACAGCACTCTGACAGAACAGGGAAACCTTCCCAGTTCCATCTCCCAGGACTGACAAGATTGGCTCTCCCTTGCCCACTGAGGCCGCCCCAACAGTCACAGAGGATGTGACTAACCCCAGTTCATAGTGGCTGTAGATGCTACACCACAGGGATCTGGGGTAAATAATTTATGGTCTGATTTACAACAAATGGCTGCAGCAGTCATCCAGCTGAGGCAAACAACAATTTGCCTGGTCTGATGGCAAAGGCTGTTTGCTTACTTTTTTTTCTTTTTCTCACTGGAAGAAAGATCAACCATGAGACTGGTAGTATGTTCCATGGTCAAGCCAAAAATAGTGCCTCTTTCCTGGGGAAGACAAGCAGCAATTACTAGTGAACAATGTCCACAAGAGTTACTTTTTGTCAGAAAAAAACACAGTAAAAAGCACTTTAAAACACCATACCAGACCCACTACAGAAAAAAAAAATTCTCCATGGCAAAAATGTTTTAATTTACCTTGCATTACTGTTAAACGGACGGAAAAAAATGATTGAATAGCACATTACAGTCTTGAGACAGTCTGTTAAAACACAACACTCCTGACTATAAATTTCCTGAACAGAATAGTAATAAAACATCAACAAAATTAAGCAAATGGAAGTTTTTTCCCCGAAGGGAACTTGTCTGCCCAGCAAAAGAAAGTACAAGCTGACTATTGACCCTGGAAAGCTACAGGGGTGTACTTTTTTTGGGCAGTAAAGCTCGGAAGGGGTTCACGTCCAGACTTGTCCTTCAAGCTGGCAAACACTTTGGGCATGTGGAAGGTACCCTGAAGCTTTGGAAGCTGGTTGACTGTTTTATCCTTGGCAAGATATAACCCATATCGCTAAGGCTACTGCAGTAGTGATCAGTATGATGAAAATCCATATTTGCCATTACCAACATGGTGCAAGGAGGATTCGTGGCTTTGTACTCGGATACTTTCGACACAAATCCAGGAATTAGGGGAATGAGAGAAAGGGCATAGAGGAGTTGGGGGGGCACTGTCTGACAACAGCAACTGGTGCTGTTGGGCGATACAAAAAAGATCACAATGTGACTGTCCCCAGTAGTGAGAGTTGGGCTACCACTGGATTGAGAGACCATTCATGAATCTTTAGAATTGTATCTGTTGGATCGGTCTGCAAGACAGGTCTTCCCCGGAAAAAAGTTGACAAAGTGATGGGAAGCCCTCACCCATTGCCAAACCCTCGTGGCCTCTCAGTAAAGGGGATGGGATCTGGTTCCTCCTTGCTTGATGAAATGCCACATTACACACGTACTGTATGAATGAATAGAGATCTCACATGGTCCTGAAATTCCTGCAAATGCAAGGATCCACTTGTGCCCAGGCTGCTCGTTGCATGAGCTAAGTGGACAAAACCAACAGCCTGGGAACAAAAAGCTTCAAGGCTTTCTTGCTAAATTAAAAAAGGGATGCTATGGTTCTGATAAGAAATGGAAATAAAATGTGCATATCCTTACTTTGGCATAAGCATAACACAAAGGGGGGGGGGGCAGAGGGAGGGATTGGCTATTGGGGCAGTGAGGTGTTCAAACGTCTACTGTTACAGTAAGTTTATTTACTCACCTGGACTAAGTTCATCATAATCACTGCTGCAGTAGCTTTAGCTGTATAGGTAGGATACCAAAGTGTAAACAGTTTCGGAGGAAGAAGGCTGAGGGTCCAGGAGCCCCTGGAGAATGGTTGTAGCAAAAGTTGTTCTAGACCTGGAAAAGGAATCCAGTTTGTAATGCTTTGTAAGACTAGAGTATCTAGAGAAGACAAAAACATCTGCCTCTAGAATACTTCTAGAATCTACCCCTTTCCAATAAGCCATGAAAGAACCCATGGCTCTCATAGAATAAGCCTTGACCCTGCGTGAAAGTGTATTATAGGGGAGAATAACAAAAATAAATAGCAAGGGACAACCATCTGGAAATGGTCTGTTTTGACACGGGGCTGTTTTTTTCTTAGCTTCATAGGAAATAAACAGCTGTTTAGCTCTCTTGAAAGGTGTGGTTCTGTCAAAATAATACCTGAGCTGTCTACGTCCAGAGTACAAAGAATTCTCTCTCCCCGGTTTTTAGATTCTGGAAAGAAATAAGAGAGATGGATAGCTCTGTTACAGTGGCCATGAAACAGTGGCAAACCACTTTGCAGTTAACCCATGACAAAGTGCAACTTATTTTCCCAGGGATGATGATGATGATAATAATGATAATAGTAATAATAATAATAATAATTATTATTCCAAGGATTCAAAGGATAATTCTTAGTCACTGCTCTTTCGTCTTGCCTTTAACCCATTGAGCTGTTTACTTAACAGATTATGTTTTGGCAACAATTTGGCTCTCCTACAACAACCTTGCTTAAAGACTTCTAAAGTACTTTTTGTAAATGACCTAAAACTGTACAGTTCATCAGATGAAGAGATAAACGCACAACAGCAAGTGGTTAAAACTTTCTCAGATAATATAAGAATTAAATTTATCTTGATAATGTACAAAAGCAATGTTAAATCAGGAAAGTTAACAAAATATCTCTCTTGGACAGGAATGTGATATTAAGGAACTTGAGCATACATCTCAACCACTTAGTGCAAGAAATCTGAACAAAGCCTAAAACAAAGAGGGGACAAAGGCCCAAAAATAAGGACAGACTTTAAATATTGTTCTTGTAAACTTAGGAAGTTGCTATAATAGGATTTGTGCTGGCATGCACTTTTCCAAAGAATATGGGGTTTGAAACTCAAATGTATGGTACTATTTAATGACTTCAATTCTCTGATTTGCCAGAAAACCAAAAATTTTATGAAGAACAGACAAAGGTAAAAATCTGGGTGGTTGTGAGGTAGGCAGAGCAAAGTGCACAAATATCTGGGAATTGATGGAGCGGCAATAAAACAAACAAATGCAAATAAAATTTAGTAAGGAATACTTCAAAAGATTAAAATTAAAACTGAAAACAGCCTGGATATCTAGGAATAATGTCCATGTTATTAACCAAGTTGATCTTCCTGTTCCAACTTACAGTTTTGGTGTGAATGACTGGTCTCAAAAGGTATTAGATCAGCTTGACAGGAAAAACAAGAAAAATGCTTCACACTTATCAAATGAAATATAAAAATCAGTGTACACCAAGATTATATATTCCGCACTCTGAAGGAGGTATGGGCCTACTCAAAATTGATTACATGTATAGATTTGCAGTCATGGGACTGCATACTGCTGACCTCATCAGATCCGAACAGTGAAAGTTTTAGAACATGATGAGAGGAAATCTAAGATGACCTCTCTGCTTAGTTTAGCAGAAGCACTCCGGTGTCAACTGGGAATGGAAATCAAACCAGAAGTAGACAAAAATCAGACAGCAACTGAATATGCCAAAAAAACAAAAAACAAAAGAAAGAATACAAGGAGATGGATCAGTTGAGAAGAAAAGAAATGTGGAAAAGCCATAAATATAATGGCAAGTACAGAGATCTCTTAGAATAGCCTCATATTGATCAGGATTTGATGCAGGAATTGTTAAGGAGATGTAAATTGAAACCAAAATATGAAAGGTTAATAATGGCAGCCCACGATACTGAACTATGTATAGGTTGGTTTATGAAGTCCATTGAACATGTGCGAGAAACAGAGAAATGTATGTTCTGTAAAAGAAATGGAAACAGTTGTACATCTTGTTGCTGGTGATACACTTATGGCAGAGGGCCTATTCATTGAAAGGCATGAATAATGTGCCAAGACTGTTGCAATGAGGATTGTGCAAACACTACAATATAGAAGTAACTGAAAAGTATTTGAAACATGAACCACAAAGCATTATATAGAATGATAAAGTATATATTACATGGTATCATCCATTACCAACAGTTCAAAAAATAGATGCAAGAAAACTAGAGATAATAGTTCATGAAAAAAGGGATCTACTTTAAAAAAATGAAGATCAGAACACCGACGTTCATTTTTGCGAGACTGAAAATACTGAAACCTGATATACCTGAATGTCGAAGCTTTCCTAGGGTAAGTAAACACTTGCATAAACTTAAACTAATTACACACCAAAGTAATTAAAGCCCACCCAGGTGGGGAGGCTACGGCTTCTACACTCCCTCCAGCTATATATACCAACTCCAGGATTGCATTACAGTGGAGAAAAGGGTTTCTGGACAAGTGGTTACTTACCCTGGGAAAGCTTTGGCATTCAGGTATGTCAGGTTTCAGTATTTTCAATCTTGTGAAAATGAACATTGGTGTTCTGACCTTCATTTTTTTAAATAGATCCAAAGAAGACATATGCAGCATGGATCACTGAATTTGCTACACCTAGTGATTACAGTTATCTCAAGTACAGAGAGAGAGAGAGAGAGACAGAGTCCTAAAATATCAGGTTTTGCAGGCAGAGATGAGAGCAATGTGGAAGAAATATACCCAGACAGTTCCAATAGTGGTAGTAACAATAGGTCTAATACAAAAATCATCTACAGTCATATTTAGATATGCTGCCAATATATGTAACAGTATGAATTGCAGGAGGAGTCAGTTCTGAGTACATTGCAGGTGCTGCAAAGAGCGCTTTTGGCTAACATCAAAGATTGAAACACTAATTTTATGAACTTTAACTATACCCTTACTTAGGAATGGGGTCCACTCCCATCATGGTATTAGGAATCCCAAAAGACTTGGAGGAATTAAACCAATAAAATGGACAGCAAACTGGCTAACAAACAGAACATGGGATGTAAGGGTGAGTTGCTCTACCTCCTGAAAAAGACCTGTCACTAGTGGACTACCCCAGGTTCAGTCCTTGGGCCATTTCTCATTGGTGTTTACTTCTCAGATGTGAAAGCTAACATTAAGGCACCACGGCTGTCCAAATCTGCAAAGGACTGCAAACTACGATTCTACAAGAGGACCTGTCCCAAACAAAAAGTTAGTGCCAAAACCATGGACTGAAACTAAATTGCCAAAAAAATTATAATTCTATCTTTCAGCAAGCATGACTACCTTCTAACTACCACACTGATAACACCCCCCCCCTAGAAACTAATCTCGTAGTTACAGAGCTGGGAACCTATGTTGACAATCAGCTATCCTTTGGATCTCCACATATCCACTACTGTAAGGAAGTCTTCTTCATTACACAGCTTGCATTGAAGGGTACAGCATCCAGATCCAGGGATATAATTGTTCCTCTGTACTTGACACTAATTAGGCTGATCACTGATGATGCCTCTTTTGGTATGCAATTATCCAAACATTTATCACAGCTGGAATAACCACAAATGCTTCCTCACTAAGGGGGAAAAAGAAAAGGCGGGACCTAAATCATAAAAACTATGCAGGCCATCTCAAAGCCTTCTCTCTCTTCTCAGTATCATGCAGGCTACTGATAAGCAACTCCTGTTTCACATATACAGCCTCAACAGATCCTGTTCTACGAAATCTGTTACACAGTCAGAAGTCCAATAGTATTAGAAATACCCATAAGGAACCTCAATCGCCTTTACAAGATTAACAGAACATGGTGGAGGGATAGATATGTGTCAAAGTGAATATCAGTTTTGTGGAACTGGCTTCCCCTTCAAATAAAGCAGAGTACTTCCCTTACTCTGTTCAACCATAATTTAGATGAATGGATGGTTAAAAGCAAATTCACACCTGGTTTAGCTCCAATGGCACTCAGACAGGGGGAAATCTAAACAACCAACTTATATTTCTGTGGCCAGTCTTTGGAATTCATATTGCAAAATATAAGGGCTAATAACTACCATGGGAATGCAGGGCTAGGCTACTTAAGATCCTCACAGATCACCCTGTTAAGTACCTATGATGCACTGATTCAGAAGGAGATAAAGCTAATTTTTCCATCACATAGTTCAGATCCCTTTGAGGTGCTATCTGTTTTCTTGGCATATGTAAAACCCCTTTTAAGAACAGCTTGACCAAACCTGTGATGAAAGGGGAGGATCCATGTGCAGGCATGCTGAAATGGCAGACAAATAAACCTTGACAGATGAAACTGAAAGGCCAGAGGACAATCATTCATACAAATACTGCAAAACAAGAGGTACAGAAACCTTGAATAGGCTCTGGTTCTTAGTGCGGCACAAACCAGCAAATCTCTTTCATTTGCCAATATAAGACATCCTAGTAGTATGTTTCTTTGTCTCTCTAACACCTCCTGCACATCCTCAGAGAAGTGCCTAAAAGGTATCAAAATAAAATCATGTGATCAGTTGTATATATGTCTGAGGTTGTGATGTATACCCACTTGTCACATTAATACATCCACTGTGTGAAAAGATTGTGGTAACTGCCCTTAGCCAATTCCATAAGAAGGGAAAACCCACTGCTGCCTGTGTGAAAAGGGAGACACTACAATGATTCTGGAAATCCTTCTGAACCTTCAGAGTGACCCTGGACATCAGTGGAAATAGTACAAATGCATGCAGCAACACTACTGTTCAAGGGAAAGAAAAAAAAAAAGCATGCATTTTCCAGGCCTATTCACAATGAATCCAGAAACAAAATTATTTTGGTTATCTGTTCGGAAAGGAGGCAAACAGATCTACTTCAGGAGTCTCCCACAACAGGCTCAATTCCTGGAAGACTTCTTAGTTCAATTTCCATTTGTGAGGGTCTGTTCTGGTCCTGCTCAGCTTGTCTGCCACAACATTTTGCTCTAACAGAATATAAGAAGCTTGGATGGTTAAACTGCATTGAACTGCTACCTTCAAGATACCATTGCCAGCCTGCACAGGGGGTAGGATTTGGTACCTCTCCATTTGGTAATATACCACATCACAGCATAGTTGTCTGTGATCACTTGAAATGCTCCTACAGACCACAGATTATGCACAGAATTCACAGCATGAAAAACTATCTCTTTTCATAGGATCATAGGAGATTACTAGGCTATCGACCCAGAGGCCATTTCAAGCCTAGCTGTTTCATCCTAATGTAATACCATAGAAATGTTAGTTAACAACCAATTGTGCATTTAATAATGATTGCCCATGTCTAGGAGGGTTGTGGGTGCTATTCCCGGTAAGAATTTATGGTGCCCCATCCAGTCGTCCAGGTTCCTTTTGAGCAGTGTCATAGAGGTGCTCAGTTTCACATGAATAGGTAGCCTATTTCAAAGACGTGGCAGTCACTGAGCGATAAATCTGTTCCTCCACCATGCCCTACTTAAATCGCAGGCCATATTTAGGTCCCTGGAACAGGTGGGCCCTAATCCTGTTTGATTTACAGATATGCAGCAAGTTCATTAGGTTTGGGTCGGAGTGTGCTCTGTAAGCCAGGCATAAGTCTCCCCTAAGAAGTCTATATGATACAGAGTAAAGTGACAGGGAACTTTGTTGGTCTGTGTACAGCACATGTTGAAGTCCCTTGATCTTCTTTGTTAGAAACCTCTGAGGTCTCTCCAACTGCTGCAGGTGCATTGTACAGTATGTGCAAAATGGGGCATTATACTCAATTATGGGCCGGATTAGTGCCGAGTATAGAAGGGTTCTATAGCCTCTTTTACTTTCAAGGCGATCCCTTTACTAATCAAATGTGCTATGTGGAAAGCTTTCCTTACTACAGTAAACACATGATTGAAGTTAAGGTTGCAGTCAACTTGTGAACCCAAGTCCCTTACCACTTTGTGGGTACTTAGGGTATTGTTGTTGATTTGATACTGTGAGGGGGCATTGTTTATGCGGAAGAGAATGATGATTTTTTTTTTTTTTGCATTCATGACTAAGACACCAGTCTTTGGTCTGTGTAAGACCTTCCTGGAGTATACTGACATCAGTTGGAGATTCAATAATTGCACCCAGCTTTCAGTCATCTGCAAACCTGGTCACCAACAACCCCTTTTAACCTGAACTTCTGAGAAGTATACACCAAAGACTAGAGAGCCCAGCATCGACCCCTGTCACACCCCACTGGTAACAGGTCTGCTGGTTGATGTGATGTTGCCCACTTTGACTGTTTGTCTGGTTTGTGAACCATTTAGCAACCTATCTTACAACAAAGTGGTTTACATTCAGTTTGCTAAGTTTATCAGTAATGTCAAGAGTGTGGGATTGTGTCGAAAGCTTTTGCCAAATAGAGGTATGCTGTGTGCACAGATTTGCCCTCATCAATGACATTTCTGAAAAAAATCCACAACTAGGTGGGATCTGCCCGTGACAAAGCTGAAATGGGTAGGATCCATGGTTTGGTGGTCGCCTATGCCTTTATTTATGAGGTCCATGATGATACATTCCAAGGCCTTACAGATCAGGCTGGTCAGGCTTATGGGTCTGCAATTCCCCGGGTTTGTTGCTAGGCTACCTTTGTGGAGTGGAATAACTGTTGCTCTTCTCCCTTCCGCAGGAACAAAGCCTGTGGTTAGACTACCATTGAAAAGGGTGCATAATGGTGATGCTATTTCATGTTTTAGTCTGTTTAGAAGGCAGCCTGGGATGCCATCTGCTCCCATACAGACCGTGTTTTTTGCCTTGGACAAGGCTTTGATGACTTGTTCGTCAGATATGTAGGATGGGGGGGGGGGGGGGAGTCTGCAGCAGGGTTTGTGATAAGTTTGGTGGAGACAGGGAGGGTGACACTTTTGCCAAACCTTTCCACTAGCAGGTTTGCTATCTCTGTGTGGTCAGTGTGTATGATACCGTTGGTCACTAGTTCTGCACATGCTTGGGTCCTACCTTTTAAGCTACGTACGTAGCTGTAAAAGGCCTTATGGTTTTCCTTGGCTGTGCTAGCCAAGTTTTTCTCATAGAGGCCCTTAGAGGATTTGACAAGTTCTCTTATTTGCCTGTTGAGGCTGAGAAGAGTGCTTTTCCACTGTTGGGGTCTTGCCTTTGTTTTCATGGACAGCAACATTTTGCGTTTATTGTAAATTTTTTTGATGCTGGACGCCCACCATGGCAGACTGTTTTTACTTGGGGCTCTGGCTTTGATTCTTTCTGGTACAGCCGAGTCTATACACTTATGCACATGACTGTACAGGGCTGTAGTGTAAGCTTTGGTGTAGTTACCCCTTCGAGCTGAAAGTGTGGCACACCTAGGATGGTATAATTTGCCTTGGCAAAGTTTTTTAGTCTGATTTCGCCCTTTGTGAGTTTTGGCGTAGTGTCAGCTCAAAGGTGACTGATTTGTGGCCAGATTTAACTAATGAAGGTCCAAAAGTTGCAGCAGTGCCTCCATTTGACATGTTAGTGAGGACTAGATCTAGTATGTTTGTTCCTTTTGTTGAGGTATGAACAATTTGTTCCAGGGAATTTGATTTAACAAAGTCAAGGAACTTTTGTGCTAGCAGGTTAGGGCTAGCATAAGTTTCCCAGTTGTTGGTGGAATAATTGAAATCCCCCATAACCAGTGTGTGCAGTAATACTTGGAATGTCTCCAGTTTGGTCAAGTAGGCTTCATGCATTGCATGACCTATGGAGGGAGATCTATAACTGATTGGGACTTGAATGGGGGTCTTAGCCACTGTAACCTGAACTTGGAGCAACTCCATGAAGTTGTCCAGTCTAACTAGACAAGCGGTGGATTTGTCTCTAAAATAGACAAAAACACTGTCTCCTTTGGTTCTTACCGGAAGGCATTGTAGCCTTGCAAGGCCAGGGTACTCTCTGAAGCCTTGAACCAGGTTTCTGCGACTGCACAGACATCTACACCTTTCAGTGACAAAAGTGCTTCCAGGGTGTGCAGTTTTTGGTTTAAGCTCCCAGAGCTTTTAGTAGCATGACCCTTATTTTGTTATACTTGGCAAATTTCAAGTCTGTAAGTTTGTTTTTGAGACCATGCCTAAAAAAGGCACTATGAGGGAAGCAAGACGCTTTGCCAGCAGCCGAGAGCCTAGAGGTGCCAGATGCAAAGCAGCGAGGTTTCTCGATCGTGGCTTCCCAGGCTGACAGGAACTGGATCCCCTTTGAATGACACTAAAAAAGTACAGTTTTGTACCTACCATAAATGTAGATGTTTGAGTGCTAATACAGCTGCAGTCATAACAGATGGGTTCTCCTGCCGTCAGGCGGGTCCTCGGTCGGCCGAATTCCAAAGTCTAGGTCCGGCGTTGGTTGTCGTCACTTCTTCCCTGACGTCAGTGCGACAGGGGTATAAAGGAACCAGCCGACGCCATTTTCTTGAGTTTTTCTTGCCCCAGATGTCAGGTGCCCCCAGAAGGAAGGCAATACATAAATTTGCGTAATAATGCAGTGCAATATAATCAAAATACAGTAGTTGCAAGCAAATACATCATAAATGAATACCCCAATCAGGTTGTATGAGGATGTGTTAGCCTATAGGCCTGTCCCAAGAGGGGAAGGAGGGAGGGAAACCTGGACTGCAGCTGTATTAGCACTCGAACATCTACATTTATGGTAGGTACAAAACTGTACTATGTTCATCGTGCATACAGCTGCAGTCATAACAGATGGGTAGAATCCCAAAGCTAAGAAAGGGGTGGTAGGCACTAGGTGGAACTAGGAGGGGACAAAATGCCCTGCAAGACTGCAGTAGCAAAGCCTGCTCTAGATTTGGAGTATAATGGTAGGTTGTAGTGCTTGGAGAAGGCATGCACAGAACTCAAAGTGGCTGCTTCCAAAATATCCTTGGTAGGGACTCCTCTGAGAAAGGCTGCAGAGGTGGCTGTGGCCCTGGTGGAATGAGTTCTAATGCCTGTAGGTACAGTTTTGCCATGAAAGGAATAGCAAAAGCGTATGCAGTGGGCTATCCATTTTGAGATTGTCTGTTTGGAAATTGACTTTCCTTGAGCTCCTACAGCATAGGCCACAAAGAGCTGTTCTGATTTTCTGAAAGGCTTTGTTCTGTCCAAATAATAACACAGTTGTCTGTGGATGTCCAAGGAATGTAGTAATCTCTCCCCTTTGTTTTGAGGATTAGGATAAAAGGTAGGTAAATGAATGGCCTGGTTTAAAGCTACCCTGGATACCACTTTAGGCATAAAGGACGGGTTGGTTCGTAAGGAAACTCTGTCCTGATGGAAGATGATAAAAGGCTGGACAGCCATGAGAGCCTGTAGTTCTGAAACTCTATGAGCTGAGGTGATAGCCAGAAGGAAAGCTGTTTTCCAGGACAAATACTGCAAATCTGATGAGGCAGCTGGCTCAAAGGGAGGCAAGGTCAGTTTTTCCAGAATGAAATTAAGATCCCAAGCAGGTATTGGTTGTTTCCTTGGAGGTCTTAGATTCTTAGCCCCTCTGAGGAACTGTCTTAAGAGAGGGTGAGAGAATAAAGGTGGATCAGTGTTGTAGTCTGCAGAAATGGCTGAGGCATGGATTTTGATGGAGGAGAATGAAAGTCCACTGCTTAGCAGCTCAGCCAAATATTGTAGTATTTGAGGTAAATTCAGTTTTCCAGGATCCTGGACCTTTTTCTCATTCCAGACACAAAACCGTTTCCATTTTGCTGAGTAAGCTTTTCTAGTTGATGGCCTTCTGGCCTCCAAAATGACATCCTGCACCTCCTTGGAGAGTAGGGCCTGTTGTGATGCTAAGGAATCTTCCATGCGGCTAGACTGAGTGTTTTTAGCTGGCTGTGAAGGGTTTTGAAGCTGTGCTGAGTCAGAAGAAGAGGCATTAGAGGCAGGGTCCATGGTGGGGAATGCATCAGGCTCCTCAAGAGTGGGTACCAGTGTTGCCTTGGCCAGTCCGGAGCAATGAGAATCATCTTTGGTCTGTCTGCTCTGGTTTTCAATATAACTTTGGGCAGCAGAGAAAGAGGTGGGAAGGCATAAACTGTCATTGATGTCCAACTGAAAGAGAGAGCGTCCACTCTCCAGGCCTTTGGATGGAAAATCCTTGAGCAGAATTTTGTCAATTGGTGATTTTTGTGGGAGGCAAAGAGATCTATCTATGTCTGGCCTTCCCCATTTTTGGATTATTTCTGTAAAAACATTTGGATGCAATTTCCATTCATGTGGATCTGTCATATTCCTGCTTAGGTTGTCTGCCAGCGTGTTTTCCTTGCCTGGCAAGTACTATGCTTGTAGTTCCATTTGTAAGTCCATGGCCATGTTCCAAAGTGACATGGCCAGTCTGCATAGGGGGTAAGAATGTGTTCCTCCCTGTTTGTTTATGTACCACATAACTGTGGTGTTGTCCGTTCTTATCAATAGTTGACCTGGTTGTAGAAGGTCCTTGAAAGCTATAATAGCATTTATTACTGCTAGCATTTCCTTTTGACTGATGAGAAGGTGCTTTTCTTTTTGGGACCATTTGCCCTGAATGCACCGGTCATGTGCCCAGGCGTAGTCCGAGGCGTCTGTTGTGATGACTTGATTTGCTTGAGGCTTGCTTAATGGAAGACCTGTGTTTGCTTGACATGCTTGAGCCCACCAGAAAAATTCCTTTTGCAGACATGGAATTAGTGGTATTATTGTTTCCAAACTGTGGCTGTGTTGAGACCATATGTTTTTCAGTTACCATTGTAGTTTCCTCATATGCCGCTTTGCACATGGGATTAGTAAGATGCAAGATGCCATGAATCCCAGAGCCTGGAGGATTTTCCTTGCAGTCAGCCTGGTGCAATTTGCTAGTGCTCTGAAGTATTGAATTAGTTGCCCCTGCTTCTCTGGCGTGAGGTAGGCCATCTGGGTGTTTGTGTCCAAGTTGGCACCCAGGAAAATTATCTTCCGAGAGGGTATTAGCCTTGATTTCTTTTTGTTGACTGTGTATCCCAGAGAGTTCAACAACATTATTACATAAGCCAGATGTTTCAGAAGAATGTGCTTGCTGTCCGCTTGGATCAGGCAGTCGTCCAAATAGGGGCATATTTGTATCCCTTGAAGTCTGCAGTAGGCAATTACTGATGCCAGGCATTTCGTGAATACTCTGGGCGCAGTAGATAAGCCAAAGGGCAATGCAGAGAATTGATATTGGGTTGAACCTGCAAGAAATATGAGGTACCTTCTGCAATTTTGTCTGATTGGGACATGCAGGTATGCCTCCTTGAGGTCCAATGTTACCAGCCAAGACTCCTTGCCCAGCATGGGAAGTTGCTGTAGAGTGAGCATCTTGAATTTTGGTACGAGTAGAAATGTGTTTAGGATGGATAGGTCTAAAATAGGTCTCCAATCTTTTCCCTTCCTTGGCACCAGAAATAGCCTGGAATAAAAACCTTGACCTTGTTCGTGCGTAGATACCTCTTGAATAGCTTTCATGTTTATGAGATCTGTAATTTGCCTTTGTGCCTCTGCCCTTTGATTGTGTGGCAGGTTTGGCATGCCTCTCATTTTTGGAAGGGTGTGAAAATGGAATTTGTAGCCTCTGTTTATAATGTCCAGGATCCATTTGTCCTTTGTGACAATATGCCAATTTTTTGAAAATAATGCCAGCTTTCCTCCTAAGGGGGCTGCCATTTGAGACTTGCTTGGCATGCAAAGGGGAAAGTCATTGGGTTTGCTTTCTGAAAGATTGTGAGTTATCCTCACCACCTCTTTGTGTAGGAGCTTGCCATTGTCTGCCTCTAAACAATCCTTGGGATTGTCCTCTGCCCCTCGGGCGCCTGTATCTGCCTCTTTGGGGTCTGTCCGTGGCAGGAAAGGACCAATTTTTGGAAGGCCAATTTCTACTAAAACGTGGGGGTTGTACCTGTAGAAAATCTTTCACAGTTTGCATTGATTTAGCCTTTTCCTCCATTTTCCTTAATACCTCCTCAGCATTAGCACCAAATAGTACATCCTTTTGAAGAGGGGCGTCTAGTAATTTAGCTTTGACATGATCAGGCAAGGCTTGTTCCTTGAGCCAGGCATGTCTACGTATGACTGATCCTGTAACAGCAGCTCTACATGAGGCCTCTAGAGCATCAAAACCACATTGTAAGGTATGCTTACCCACTTGTTCTGCACTATGCATCAAATCCTGCAACTCCTTCAAGTCTGGTTGTTCAGGTTGTGACATTTTACTTTTCAATTGTGATAACAAAAACTGTTGGTATTTTAGCATATGGAACTGACAGTTTAAGGCCCTCATGGTTAAGGCAGCCGAGGTATATACCTTTTTTCCCCACCTTTCTAAGGATCTGGAATCTCATTCGGAAGGTAATGGATTTTTAGCAGTGGAGGCCTTAACTCCCTTGGGGCCCTGTGAGATGGTTTCTGGGTCAGCAGCATGGCTTTTGTATAGAAATCGGTGTGAGTCAGGAACCCTGTAGTACCTGTCAGGCTTAACTGAAGCTGGAGGTAGAGAGTCCGGGTTAAGGCAGGCCTCCGAGTAAACCATCTAGGATGTCCAAGACAGGAGGTATAGCCAGAGGCCTGTGCTGAGGTAGCAAGAGAAATTCCCTAAGCCTTTTCTTGGAATCTGAATAATCCTGGCCTTCCCAGTGGAAGTGTTCCCTTAAGGTATGCAAAGTTTCCCCAAATGAGTAATCCTCTGGGGGGAATAAAGAAGGGATGGACTCCTCCGCATCAGAGTCTTCAAAAGGGGAGTAAGAATGTTCCTGATCATCAGAGTGCTCTGAAATAATGGAGCCCGGATCAAAGGAGGGGGAATCTTCCTCCACTCTGGGCCTTTTGTCCGGTGGGGGCTGAGGACCTCTGATAAGAGTAATTAAATCCTCAGCCATTTTAAGCATCTGTTTTTTAGGCATGGGGCCTGGAGATGGGCCCTGTGTAGCTTGTCTCTTAGAGTGCATGGTTGCTTTAGACTTAGTGAAAGCCTTGATGGAGAAAGAAGAGGAAAGTCTGAAGACACCTTGAGTGGAGGTGGACCTGTCCACATTTTGAGTTTCAACGCCAAGAGTGGCTTCGGTATCTGTAGTCGGGGTGTGGGCCGAGGAGCCTGCGACCTCGGGCACACGAGACACTGCCAAAGAAGTGTCGTCGGTAGTCAGGGGCTGCGTAGGTGCCTCGCTGAGAACCGGACCTTGTGGAGTCTGCTTTGGCGTGGTGTCGGTAGAGGCCACGGACCTAGTGTGTTGGTCCTTATCTTTGCGTTTTTTAGACAAAACTGGAGTCGGAGTATCTGACGACATAATATAGTTAAAAGCTTTCCCAAAATAATGCTGGGCGAACTCCGCCCGATGCTTAATGGTGCGTTTGTTGAATGTAGCACAAAAGCGACAGACCGAGACGTTGTGGTCTGGGCCTAAACAAGGTATACAGAGGGAATGGAAATCCTTATGCGGTATTTGCTTCCCACTAGAAATACAATTATTAACTTTGTCTGACATCGGTCTGAGGCAAGAAAAGTTTCCCCAACGGGGTACTTAGCTTTCAAGAAGACTTCGGTTTCAAAATTTTCGTAATCTCAGGAGCTGGCCTACCGGCACTTGCGAACTGTTTCTGCTTCGGGCACCGCACGGCAAGAAAGACTGAAGAAAATGGCGTCAGCTGGTTCCTTTATACCCCTGTCGCACTGACGTCAGGGAAGAAGCGACGACAACCGACGCTGGACCTAGACATTGGAATTCGGCCGACCGAGGACCCGCCTGACGGCAGGAGAACCCATCTGTTATGACTGCAGCTGTATGCACGATGAACATCTAAGCCAACTATTGAAATCAATCATTTTTTCTTTATACTCTGGTATCACTCTAGGTAAAGACAGTATGCTGCTCAAGGTTAGGGGACATACCTGCCTGGGACACGTACTCGGAAAGCTTAATCATGTCTCTCCTCATATAGTCCAGTGATGTCCATCTCAGGTCGTTCACTCCAACATGAACTATGACACAGTTATAACTTGTTGCTGAGAGACTGAGTGCATGTGTGATCTGATGAATCCTGGCACTGGACAGGCAGCTGACTGGGACTTTCTCCTTGTCCAACCTGGTGAGTGATCATCCATGTGTCTTCACCACTGAATCTCCAATGACAAGAAAATTTGTTTTTTGAGTGTTACGCCTTACGGGCTTGGTAGGTGAGACACTGGTGTTGCTGTGCGTCATGCGTGCTGTGGGAACTGTGTTAGTTGTAGCAGTCTTGTGTTTTGGAGGTCTCTGGTGTCTTGGTAGTTTTTTTGACAGAACCTCCTCATATGTTGATTTTGGTATTGGATGCTTACTATGTGCATGTGTAGTGGTGGGTGGGTTGACAACCCCTTCCGTGTTACTGTTTTGAGTGCAAGAGAGCATAGATTCAAAATTCTTGGTGTAGAAACATCTCACACTCTGTACTAGAGTGAATTATTAGTAGAGGGTTGTTGGTATACATGAGGCAATTACTACATTGCCTCAAGAGACCCAAGTCAACAGGGTTGGGAGGAGAAAAAAGGGTGGCCCAACTGTCAATAATGCTAGGTTAAAGTCTGTTGTCACTGTGAGGGGCTTTACAGGATCAACCAAGGAGGAGCTCAGTTGATGGATATTTCTGCCTGTTATTTATTTTATTTTGGAAATTTAATAGGTTTCAGCTCACTAGCAGTATTAATTTTACTGAGAAAACACCAAGGACGAGGGCTACACTAATGTGTACAACTGTAACTAAGGTGAAAAATTGTTGAATAAATCTGTCCAGCTATGACTCACAAATGCAAGGTTTAAATACCAGAAGCTAAAAACTTGAAAAAAAAATTTAAAAAGGTTCAAATCAATCAAAAATGATACTTATTCCAAAGCCCTAGACCAACCACCCTTCACCAGACAGGTTCCAATTTGCACAATCCTCTCACTAAAATGCAGAAAGGCCCCTTTCCGATCCAAGATGGCCTGGAAAACGTGCTCAGAACAAGCAGCCACTACAGACAGACCCAGATGCAGCAAACCTGTATCTGGACAATGCTACAGCTACTAGGCTACTCTAGTTTTGGCGGAAACTACTACAGAATGTTTAGCACAGCAGAAAAATAGCAGTGAGATACTAAAAACTTTTAAAGCAGCAGAAAAACAGCAAGTAGACTCTAAAGAATGCTTTAATCAGCGAATAAATCATTTATTATAACACTGCTTGGCAGGAAAATCAGGACAAGCAGAATAGATTGCTTTGCAACAGTGAAAAACACCAGCAAATAACTATCACTAAACATAGCAAAACAAGCATAGTAAACAGTGAAAACAGCAATAAAATTTGATTTAACAGGCACAGGAAAGCAGACAACTGCAGTACAACAATGTAGATCATTACACAGTATACAACTACAGTATTAAAGTAATCAGCAGGCAACAAAAAAGTGCAGGAAATAGTATAAATAAACAAAAAAAAAACAGACAACTTATGTTTTTTTTGGAAGTTCAGAAGCCTCTAGTCATCTGGTATCTCAGCTCAGAGTTGTGAATAGTAGCCCACCTCAGTTCAGCTTGGTACAAACAAGCAGAAACCTACTCAAATGCAGCGCTTAAACACCAAAAACTGAAAACGTGAAAAAAACATTAAAAGGTTCAAAAGGACCAATGAGGATGCTTATTCCAAGCTCTAAAACAACCACCCTTCACCAGACAGGTTCTAATCTGGACAATCCTCTCACTAGAGTGCAGAAAGGCACCTTCCGATCCAAGATGGCCTAGAAAATGTGCTCAGAACAAACAGCCACTACAAACAGACCCAACATGCAGCAAACCTGTATCTGGATTATACCATAGATACTAGCTACCCTAGTTTCATCAGGAACCACTAGAAAATGTTTAACACAGCAGAAAATAGTAGTGAGACACTAAAAAACATTTAAAACAGCAGAAAAGCAGCAAGAAGACTCTAAAGAATGTTTTAAACAGCTAATAAATCAGTTATTATAACACTGTTTTGCAGGAAAACCAGAACAAGCACAACAGATTGCTTTGCAACAGTGAAAAACTCCAGCAAACACAAACTGTGAAAAAAGCAATACAATTCAATTTAACCGACACAGAAAGGCAGACAATTGCAGTACAACAGTATAGATTTGTACACAGTATATAAATACAGTATTAAAGTAGGTAGCAGGCAATAAAAAAGTGCAGTAAATAGTATAAGTAAGCAAAAACAGACAACTTATGTTTTTTTTTTTTTTTTTTTTTTGGAAGCTCAGAAGCCTCTAGTTATCTAGTATCTCTTTTTTTTTTTCATAAACCCCTTTATTGAATTATCACTTGTGACAGGCACATTTACATTTATATAAAAGTAATCAAACTGTACTAACAAACTGTATTAACAAATTAAAATTAACAAACAATATGTTTCACATATATTGATATATACCATATAACCTCAACAACATTACATAAATTATTAAATTTCTGCTCCTTTAAAAAAAACATCTTTATTAAGTCATCACTTACAACATAAGAAATCATACATTTAAATAAATGAAAAGAAACCACAGACACTTATCCTAGTTGCAAGCATTTTATATCACAAACCATACTGACACAATCCCAGTTGCAAACATTATACATCACTTACAATCTACCCAATGATTTTCAGTCAAACATTACATAGCTCATTTAAGTCCTGCCTTCTTTTAAACCTCATTTTTCCCCTGTATGATTTGTTCCCATAATTTCCTTTTTTTTTTAGTCTGGTATCAGCTCAGAGTTGTGGCTGTGCCTTGAGCTGTCCTGCTTGTTCCATTGACCCTGCACTTTTACCCTCAAACACAGCTCTCCATGCAAAATCTAATGCATATGTTGTTACAGATTGAGCAGGTATAATTCAGAAAGAAGGGAAAACTTGGATTCAAGACTATTTGGTCTCTCTGTCAACCATCTTTTTTGGAAAGACAAACACTGGAATCTAAAATATAAGCGGTAAATATGTTGGGACCATACTGTTTTCAAGAACTACTGAATTTTTTTTCATATTTAATCTGGCAATCATGAGAATCATAGAAGTCATGAACCTTAGTGTCCTGAAGTATTCTCTTGCAGAAGTCTGGGACTGAATGCAGAAGCTCAGGAATAATTCTAGATATACATCTACTTTTTCCAGAAGCATAAAGGTTTTCAGAAAGCACCTTATGAACAATACTCATGGGGAAAGAATCAATGAGGATGTTATTATTTTAAACAAAAAACATCCTTATCTTTATCAGCTTGTCTCCACAGAAACATGACAACCTGATACAAGTTGCTTTCAGCTACAAGCTTCTCATGTTGCACTTTGAACATTTATTTGCTAAAGGAAAACTTTTCATTACATTCAATGTTCTTTTATTTACTTGCTTCCACTTAAAACTTGTTAGCTCAAGCCAAGGGCCTTAATCCAGTCATTTCCAGTTACATCTTTCCTCCTTTGCATGCGTGGGACTGGTAAAAAGCACTATAGATGCCTCAGTCTCAAAGACCTTGTACCAACAAAGTACTGAATATGAAGAACTACTAAAATTGGAGGCAGAAGAATTGTTTACTTAAACCTAAGCCGAATGACTCTCTGACTGCAAGGCCCTGAGTGGAAATGGTCAAGAGATGAAATGGACTTGTTTTAGACTCATTGAACAATAAGAATAAAGTATTAAAAGGGGGGAGATGTTTGAGAAATGTACAGATAGTGTAGTGTACAATTCTGTATTTAAAGGGTTAAGAGTTAATACATTTATCCTGTGTAAAATGTGTAAATACTGGTGGTCTCTGTAAAAGCTGCTGACGCCTAAAAGTCTGTTGTTCTTGCTGTGGAATGTTGAGATAGGGGCCTCACATTAGCAACAGATAAGTGTTGTGTTAGGAAGAGACAGTTATAGGACCATAACTCAGAAACTGGGTTTGACAGGGCAAGCCCTGTGGACAAGCTAAATTTTGAAAGATGTTTTTGCAAACGTCCACAATTAACTGATAAGCACCGGTTGTGTATGTGCAGGGAGCTGTATAGTGTACGTGCAAAGAACTGTATAACAACAGCAGGCTGATCTATTGAAAATCAGACAAACCCTGTACCTACATGCTTTGTCTCCTAGCTGCAAGTAATAAAGGTGCCTTGCTGAACCTTACGTGAATTGATCTTTGAATTTTCTTTGACAGATACATTTCTCTAACACCCTCTCCCTAAAAGTTCTTGCAAACAATGACATGAAGCAGGGCATATGCTTTGGAGTGTCCTGCAAGTTTAACAAAGTAAAAAAAAAAGTCCAATATTTCCACCTTTTCGCCATATTTCACAAATGTGAGTGATGCTTTGTAATGCCAAATGTATTCATTCATTTCTGAGTTGCTGGTTTTCTTCCTGTTGATCTTCATCTCCCAACTCTAGCCTCTCTTTATTCTTGTCAACTCAAATGCTCTTCTCTGTCTCTTACATTGGAAAAGGTTTCACTGTCATAGTCTCCATGAGAATTATTAGCAAAGAATAAGCAGATTCCCCTTCTAGTTTGATAGCTTCATTTTTGCTGGACAACCTTTTGTATTTACTCCCTAGCATGTTCTGCATAAAAAAAAAATTACTGTAATCCCAAAGGAAAAAATATTCTTAAATCACGGCCTTAGCTGTCTGTGATCACTTGAAATAGTCCTACAGACCACAGATGATGCACAGAATTGACAGCATGAAAACCAATCTCTTATACACTAATGGGTCTTGGGCTGTGTTGTTGGTTCTATTGCCCCTGCTGGACACAGCAAGCTTGAATCTCACACCTGCTTTTCAACACTTCCTGACTGCTGGAATAAATGTACTCCTCTTTTGCATGGTGTACAGTGAGTAATCATTTTCCACAAATTTACTCTCTTCAACTTTTAGCACTTTGTTGTTCTGCCATGGTTTTGCCAGAATCAACTTTTTCTGCCAGAAGGACTGCATCTTTTCTGTCAGAGATCATGGTTGATTTCTCTTGGTCAGGTTTGTGGCATACACATGATATGCCCTTTCAACTAATAATTCCTGCTGTGGAATACAAGTCCAGTTGTTTATTTGCGCTTTCAAAAAATTAATATGGCCTGTTCCAAGCAGCCTCATACTCAGCCAGTCTTTTCTTCATTTCAATCTCTGACTTGCGCAGTTTTATCACCTCATATGAATATATGTTTAAAGATTCTTCCATTTTTCCAGCCTTTTGTCATTTGAGTTGATACACTCTTGCAGTGCGTCATTTATTTTAATCAGCTCTAAGCACATTTGACTTATTTTTTCCTCTAGGTTATTGGAAGTGATGTCTTGCACTAAAGGTGGACTTTGCACTGCTTTTTTGATGAACAGCTGCAGGATTCTTCTTGTCAGGGTTTTCTCCTCACCTTTTGTGACTGATTTTCTTTCAGGTTCTCTGAATTTTTTTTTTTTGTTGTTGTATTCAGGCAGTGCCCTTACTAACCAGTTACTGAAATTTACCAAAAAGAGAAGTTCACTGGCCCTCTGCTGAGTATATGTTTTCACACAGAGGGATGAAATTAAGCTGTTACTCAGTGTGCAGCAATCTTGGAAGTCAAAACAAGAGGTCTTGAAAAATGTGACATGGGTTCAAATGGAGATGAAAAGAAAACTTTATAAAAGATCACTCTGACAAACATTAATGTGTGAAAGTAAGACAATGCTGAAAATACACATTCAAAAAACTTGCCATATACAAGTGGATACAATAGCTTTTTATAATTGGTACTCTGTACATATGTTTTGGAATATAAATGGCCATACAGTTGTAGATAAAAATGAAAGATTATTGAATTATATTAAGAAATGTGAAGTACAATTAACAGTGTTGAAGGAGATGCATTTGGAAAGAAATGAGCATGTGAACTGACAAAGGATTTCAGGATGGATATTCAGCAGAGTATCAGGGAGAAAGGAAAAGAGGAGTACTAATACTTATTGCTAGAGAGACTCCAACAGTGATGGAAGATGAAAAACAGACTAATGGTAAATTTGTGGTAGCAAATGGCTACTGGCAAAAGAGGTGGATTATGCTAGCATGCGTTTTATATTAGCTAAAAGCTCCTGTTTAGGAGAAGAAGAAATATTTGGGAGAAATAATCAGCTTTCAGCTGGGAATATTATTTAAAGTGGGGACTGGAATTTGATTTGCAAATGTGAGGCTGTATCAGAGAGACCTAGGAAAGAAAATAAAACAAAAGTGGGCAGATTTCTTAAGAAATTTATGAAAATATTTGGCATACAAGATGACAGAATTTACTCATTTCTCAAGGTACAGTGACTGGGCTAGACAGGATTGAAATTATATTTCTCAGGAGCATCTGTATTTAACTGAAAGCTTCAACACACATCCAAGAAGTATTTCAGATCATACACCGATAAAAACTAAAATGAAAATGCAGGGTATTGATTTATGAGAAACTGGCACTTTCCCACCTACCTGTTAAAGAGAGGAATTTAAGGAGTGGGTAGTGGAAGTTATTCAGAAATTAAGGAAGATGATTTTCTTCAGAAGGAATAGGTAGTGAGTGGGATAAAATAAAAACTGAGTTTGAAAAACAGGGTAGAAATAAAAGAGAAAGCGATATGGTTAAGACATCACAGGAATTATTTAGAGGAGCTGACAAAAGTTAAAGTATAGCAGAACAAGGAGAATCTCACAGAACAAGAGGAGGAACAAATACAGAGTGCTAAAGAGAAAATAAGGGAGTAATTGATATGCCTGAGTTTAGAAAGACTGCAGTTAAACAACTATTTTTTTGATAACTCCAGAGCAGAAAAGCATTTAGCATATTGACATAAGCATCATTAAGTAGAAAGGTTGTCACCAAACTTAGGGAGCCTACGACAAAAAAATAAGATGATGTACTATACAGGCATTAAGAGGTATTTCAGAAATTTTATGAAAAATTGTATAAAGCAGAGGAGTGTGGATATCAAGAAATAAATGGAAAAATTTATAAAATAAATAATTATGCCAAGATTAGAGGAAGACGAGGCTCAACAACTAACAGTTAAGACAAGAGGAAATGAGATAAAAACAGTGATATACAAATCAGTGTACAGGGGAAATCTCCAGGAACAGATGGTATTTCCTGTAAATGTTTGAACATTAGAAGGGAAGAAAGTGATAATTATTTGAAAAATTTTGTTTCATAGTATTTTAAACGGAAGGGATGCATCAGCATCTTGGAAGAAAGCTGTGGTGGCTATATTACCCAAAGAGAGTGATGACTCTTCAGACCCAGCCTTATATAGATCCATTTCAATTTTAAACCGTGATTACAAAATGTTTGTCTAAACTAACTGAAAGAATGGCAAAGGCGCTGCCAAAATTGGGGTGTATGTCTATAGCTCGACAACTTACTATATCGACAGCCACTTCACCGACATCTGAAATAATCGACGCCGCAACTCACGGACATTTAACAGGTAAGAAAATTAAATTTCGCTAATCATGCCTACCATGTTTTAGTAAGTATGGCAGTGTTATGCATGTGTGGTAGGCATGATTAGCGAAATTTAATTTTCTTACCTGTTAAATGTCTGTGAGTTGCGGCGTCGATTATTTCAGATGTCGGTGAAGTGGCTATCAATATAGTAAGTTGTCGAGCTATAGACATGAACCCCAAAATTGATAGGTATGGATCACTGTGGTTTTGTGAAGTACAGGCAAACATCTGACAGCATTAATAGAACAATGACTATCCAGAAGGAAGCAGAATGTAAGAAAATACTGCTGCTGTTGGTTGGTCTTGATGCAGAGAAAGCACTGGACAGAGTAATTTAGGTTTTTATGAGTACGGCAATGGAAGCATTTGCATTTCCTGATGTAATAATGTAGGTTTATATGCGTATATAGGCTAGCAATCACTTGGACCCTTATAAGCCTAGATGACTAACCCAAATGTGGCCCACAGATTTGATTTACATAGGGGTAATTTACTGACCGGCTCTGTCCATTAGAGACATATGTGCCAGACAAGGGATGAATTTCCAATTATGCATGCATTGATCCAAGTTGTACTTAAATAGGGATAGGCAAGAACTCTGCTCCATGTCGATGGAGAGTTGTAAAGAATGGGAATTCTCTGGGGAAGATATCCATCTCTCTGACGTCTTATGTCACAAGGAAAATGTATGCCTTTTGACCTACTTGTTCTGATTCAGTTTGATTTGTGGATGTGCAAAAGGTTCATCAAAACACGGTCTAGAGATGCTTGCAAAGTAAAGAGCTAGGGCTTTGAGGTGATCAATGAAGGGCATTCTTTTTATCCCTATATTCTTTTTGTAAGGAACCTTTGTGGACATTCCAGTTCTTGTGCATATTTCTAGGGAAGCACATAGTGAAGGAGGTGCTGTACTCTGACTGGTCTGATGACAGCTGAGTGCTGTGGTACAGTGACCTCTCTAGACCTAGATGCCATGCCCTTATAAGTTGTGCAACCTAGAACAATTTTCTTACTACCTGTTGACCAAAAGCTAGACTACTACCCACACGAGTTCCCAGATCCCTGACTAGTGAATCAACTTTTATGCGTGTTTTATTGATGATGTAGTTACCCAGGGTGGCAGAGAGTATTTTTGGGCAGCTCCTGGAACAGTAACACCTTGAGGTTCAGTTAAGTTGATTTTGTTAAGTTGGTAGGTCTGTCAATTTGGCATTGCCTAAAAAAAAGGTACTAAGGGGTGGATAAAGTTTTAGCCAATATTTGAAAGGGTAAAGGAGACAGGTGCAGACCATCCTTTGTAAAGCAGTTATCTTCTCGTTGTACAACCTGGTTAGAGGGGCATCAGTATGTCTTGCAATGGAGTTCCCTATGACGAGTCCTGTGAAGTGTGCTTGCTTGCTTTAGGGGCTTAGTGTTTGGGGATCCATTGAGAATGACTGTACAAGTGGTTTTAAAGGTTGTTTTTTTTCTAAATACCTTTGGGCTTGCTAAGGCATAGCTTTGCCAACAGGCAGTCTAGGCGATCTTTGTTGTTTAGGAAGACTAAGTGCCTCAGGATACTTTAGTCTGTGTGCATTATAAGCTATGTGAGGTGGGCATGGTTTCCACAACCTGATGTATGCTTGTATACGAATGTTTAGCCTCCAGGGTCATTGTGTAAGTACACCTCTCACATACTGTGTCTGTTTCTTTAAGAATTAAGTGGCTGTTGGTAAACATGAGACAATTGCTACACTGTCTCAAGATGCCCATAACCACCAAGCTGGCTACAGAAAAGTTAGAAAATTACATATCCATGCTGTTCAGTCCTTTGACTGATGCTCTAAAATGATATGGTATACTGAGGTAAGGCTATTAAGGGTGCTTTGTTGGTGGAGACTAGTAAGGATGTTTTTGGGGCAGATAATGCTAAACACTACTAAATTCTACCAACTTTAATGTTTGTACATTACTGATTTTTGCTAAATCTACAGGTATTGTCACTCAGCACCTAACTAGCTACTCTAACTTTGTCAGCCCACAACATATTTGAGCTATGTTTACTGCTTTACAGGGTACGTTTTTATGGATCTTTTTGTAGGGAAAATTTGCTTTCTAGGTGTTTATTGCTGTACAGGGCACTGCTAACTGCTGCTGTACGGTGAGCACCCCTGGGCAAATATTTAATATTTATAGCAGCATGGAAAAAGGAGAAAACTAAGTAATGAGCCCTCTGGCCAATAAAACAACTACACTATGAGTCCTTTTGTGTGTAGTTTCACCAAGTGAGATAGACCAGGCACACACCTCCTTCTACAAGATGAATAAATCCACTCCTCCTGAAAAGACCCACAGGTACAATGCTACCACAAACCAGTTAAATAACTACTTGGAAATCCCTTGCTGAAGGTGATTTCATGACAGTCTTACAGCACTAACAGTGACAGGAACAACATTTTTTTTTTTTTATAAAACTACAGTGACGTACAAATAAAATCAGGAAACAGTAGCAATCACTCAAAATAACTTAAACAACTACAATTTAGCAATCAAAAGTACTTTGCTTTGTCTGGATAGCACCAGATACAAGTACAAAACTGGAGTATCAATACTGCAAAAGCCCTGAAGGACAAATCCTGGAATAGAAAAAAAACACTCTCGCTACTGGAATTTTACAACAGTTTAAGGCACCAAGACTGGAACACAGACTAAGTCAGCAAACTTTGGTGAGCTCTGGTAAGATGAGCAGGAGACAAAATGTAATAAAGGAGGTTTAGTCAAGAGCAGTACTGTTTTGGTTGGTGGCACTCAGTGTCACAGATCTGTGGAAAACCGTGAGTGGGAAGACTGCACAAGTAGCTCATACAACAGACAACAGCGATGAAAGAGGAGAGGGAAGGAGTTTGGAAACCAGATTACCATAAGGGGCGAAGGCCACACACAGACTTAAAATACCACAGCAAGAAAAGGGTGGAAGAACCGAGAAAAAAAAATTAAAGGAAGAAGCAGGCTAGCTAGACAGGGACCTAATCAAATAAAGACAATATTGGAGCTCTTTCAGATGTTGCATGGGAGGGTGCAGATGCAAAAAACAGGAAAACAGAGTGCAATTTTAAGCAGGTAATAGAAAACTGTAGGAACAAAACTGGAGTATCAATATTGCAAAAGCCCTGAAGGACAAATCCTGGAATAGAAAAAAAAACACTCTCGCTACTGGAATTTTACAACAGTTTAAGGCACCAGATTACATAGAAATTTATTAGCAATATTGTTTATGGAAAGTGTACTGATAAAATGACTAAGTAGGGCTCAAATCTGGCAGTTATACACAGTTCAGCCACAAAATGCAGAGATAGAAAAAAGGAATGAAATAAAAATGTGACACTGATGCACACTTACCTGTTTAAAAAGAAAGGAATTTAAGGAAAGGGTAATGGAAATTATTTGGGATTTATTATAGAAGATAGAAATTTCTTCTGAATGTAGAGCTGGGGAATGGGTTAAGTTTAAAGTGGAGTTTAAAAATAGTGTGGAAATAAAAAAAGAGTTATGGTTAAGAAGCAACAAGAATTATTTAAAAGGACTGACAAAGGTTAAAGTATTGCAGAATAGGGAGAATCTCACAGAACAAAAAGAGGAGCAATTGCAGTGTACTAAACAGAAAATAAGGAATTACCTTGATAATATCCATGAGTTTAGAAAGATTGCTGTTAAACTGTTTTTTGATAAAAACTTCAGAACACAAAAGTTTTTAACATGGCGACTCAGGCAACAGAACATAAAAAGGGTTGTGACCAAGCTTCGGGAGCCTATAACAAGGAAAATAACCAGAGATCCCGTAGAGATACTAAAAATGTTTCAGAAATGTTAAGAAAATCTGTATAAAGCAGAAAAATATGGAAATCAAGAAAAGATACAAATGGAAATGTTTATAGAAGAATTATATATGCCAAGGTTAGAGGTAGATAAGGCTCAATTACTAACAGGATATGAGGAGATGAGAAAAATTGTGATACATAACCAATCTACAGGAAAGTCCCCAGAAACAGATATTATTTCTGAGGATGTTTGGAAGATAGGAGGGAAGAAACTCAAAGATCTGGAAGGCTTTGTTTAACAGTATTTAGGAGGAAGAGAAGCACCAACATCCTAGAAGAAAGTGCTGGTGGCTTTAATACCTAACGATGGTAAAGACCTATGAGGATCATGCTTCATATAAGGCCAATTGTGATTCTAAATCATGATTATAAAGTCTTTATGTCTATAATGGCTAAAAGAATGGCAAAGGTGTTGCCAAAATTTATAGATATGGATCAATGTGGTTTTGTGGAGGGGCAAACATTTGACAACATTAACAGAAGAATGATGAAACAGAGGGAAGCAAAATATAAAAAATACCACTGTTTGTGGGTCTTGATGCAAACAAAGCATACAACAAAGTAAGCTGGGATTTTATGAGTAGGGCAATAGAACCATTTGCATTCCCTGAAAAAATCATAAGGTCAATTAGGAGGATATATGAGGGATCAGAAGCTAACTTTAAAGTGGGTGGGTTCCTCTCTGATAAGTTCTGTTTAAGCAGAGGAACCAGGCAGGGGTGCCCTCTTTCCTCTTTATTTCCATTATATTAGGACCACTGGCAAAAAATAAGACACTCAGAAATTCAAAGATATAATTGGTAAGGTAGTCAAGAAAATCTGGCTTTATTTGCAGATATTTTATACCTTCTAAAACTCTAAAAGGATATTTCAGTGTTGTGGAATGTTCTGAGACAGTTTCAAGTCTTTTTGGGATACAAAATTAATGAAGATAAAACAAAGGTAATAGCTGTTAACTATGAACCCACACAAGAATTATTTCAGCAGTAACCATATTTATGGGGGCAAGATAAAATGAAGTACTTAGAAGTATGGATTAAAAAGGATTATGTTATGGCGGCCAAGGATACATGGGAAGAGACTAAACAAAAGGCAATACAGAAACAGAGAAAATTGGAGCTCTGTTTTATGAATACAGTAGCAAGATACAGGCAGTCAAGATGTTTTTATTCCCTTTAGTTTTATACACAGGTCAGGTATATTTTTATCAGCACAATACCAAACTGAGGTAGAGCTAATACATTACTTTACTGCACAATCAATCTGGTACCTCGGCAGTTTTGCCTTCAATGGACATTTTAGTGCAAAGTGCAATTCACTTAAATACATTTCAAAAAACCCCAACATCCAATCAAATGTATTTGCATATATTCAGCCATGATTAACGCTTTGATGACTGTTCAGAAAATACATAGTTAAATACAATATCAACATTTTCAAAATTTTAATTAAATAAAAATTATCAAAAAAAATTTTAACGTTTAGTAACTTTACAAATAATATTATTTAATCAAACAAAAATAGAATATTCAATAAAAAATCAATTCATATTGAGAATATTCAATAGAAAATTCATTAATATTTCATCAAATTCATTAAACAAAATTTAATACAAGCAATAATCACAAATGGGCACTCAGATCATAGCTGAATAATCTTAATACATATATACAGGATGCCTAGTCAGTCTTACCTAAATACAAAATGCTTGACCATATTAAACTTGATACATTCTAAAACCTTAATAAATACATTCAAGAAACCAACCAACGCAGTGATTCCCCCAATGAAATTCATCACCTTAAAACACAAAATTGACTTCCAAATTAAGTCCCCTGGACAAAACAGTCCTATAGTTCAAAATGAACTTACTTTCCAAATGTAATAATTTTCTAACCACATCATCACCCCGGGATAATAATGGCTGGGCCAGAACTGAATAAAATAAACCTGATGTGTTACCCTGATGGGCCTTAAGAAAATGTTTGGCCACAGGACTCTTTAAATTGCCATTACGAACATCTCCAAGGTGCTCCAAAATCCTATTCTTGACAGCCCTTTTAGTCTGACCTATATACCATTTAGTTTTAACACAATTACACCCAATAATGTACATTACAGCACATGAGAGACAGCTAAACCTACCCCTATACATAAATCTCCTCCCATTAATCCGTTCTCCCCCCAAACTTTTAACATGATTACAAACTTTGCTATGGCCACATCTGAACATACCTGAGGAGCTGGAACCAGGCCCACAATGAATCCTATTCAGAAGCTCTTTAAGGTTGGCATGACATCCATAAGAGAAATTCACATATCTAGGAAATAATTGCCCAAACTGTGCATCACCACTTACCAAATGCCAAGAATCCAAAATTATTCTTTTCATCTTATCTGAAAGGCCAGAATATTTAGAGATGAAAAAGATTTTCCTATTGTTCACATTCACTGATCTACCACTATCCTGCTTACATCTTCTACTCCTGTCCACCTTCTTATTAACCACCTGAATCAATGCTTTATCCAATAATTCTTCTTTATAACCTCTCATACTTCATCTCTTTTTCGCATTTGATAAAAATTCCATCCTACATGAATCAGAGGTGTTCCGGGAAATTCGTTTAAATTCCCCCAGGGGTAAAGAATCCAACAAGTGGGGAGGATGCATACTAGATGCATGTAAGAAATTAACTGCAGTGGCCTTTCTGTATGGTCTATACTGAATTCTATTACGATCCTTGAACTCAACATAAAATTCTACATCCAAAAATACCACTTTAGCATCACCCTTTACCATAGAAAACTTCAAACCATGCTCCATTGCATTTAAATGAGCAAAAAATTCATTAAATTTTGCCTGTTCTCCCTTACACATAAAAAATCAAATAATCTATATATACCTTTTGAAAAACAACATTTTGCTTAAAAAAGTCCGCATAAATGTACTTTTTCTCAAAATAATCCATCTGTAATATGGCATAGGGAGCACCCATCACTGTCCCCCTGCGCTGCAAAACGAAATTACCTTCAAATTCAAAATAACTATGACTCAAACAAAATTCCAGCAACCTGGTCACATAGCAAAATTCTTTACCCCTGGGGGAATTTAAATGAATTTCCCGGAACACATCTGATGATTCATGTAGGATGGAATTTTTATCAAATGCGAAAAAGAGATTGAGTATGAGAGGTTATAAAGAAGAATTACTGGATAAAGCTTTGATTCAGGTGGTTAATAATAAGAAGGTGGACAGGGGTAGAAGATGTAAGCAGGATAGTGGTAGACCCGTGAATGTGAACAATAGGAAAATCTTTTTCGTCTCCAAATATTCTGGCTTTTCAGACAGGATGAAAAGAATAATTTTGGATTCTTGGCATTTGGTAAGTGGTGATGCACAGTTTGGGCAATTATTTCCCAGATATGTGAATTTCCTTATGGATGTTATGCCAACCTTAAAGAGCTTCTGAACATGGTTCATTGTGGGGCTGGTTCCAGTTCCTCAGGTATGTTCAGATGTGGCTATTGCAAAGTTTGCAATCATGTTAAACGTTTGGGGGGAGTATGGATTAATGGGAGGAGATTTATGTATACGGGTAGGGATAGCTGTCTCTCATGTGCTGTAGTGTACATTATTGGGTGTAACTGTGTTAAAACTAAATGGTATATAGGTCAGACTAAAAGGGCTGTCAAGACTATGATTTTGGAGCACCTTGGAGATGTTCGTAATGGCAATTAAAGAGTCCTGTGGCCGAGCATTTTCTTAACGTAAATCAGGGTAACACTTCAGGTTTATTTTATTCAGTTCTGGCCCAGCCATTATTATCCTGGGGTTGAGATGTGGTTAAAAAATTATTACATTTGGAAAGTAAGTTCATTTTGAACTGCAGGACTCTTTTGCCTAGGGGACTTAATTTGGAAGTCAATTTTGTGTTTTAAGGTGATGAATTTCACTGGGGGATTCACTGCGTTGGTTGGTTTTATGAATGTATTTATTAAGGTTTTTAGAATGTATCAAATGTAATAAGGTCAACCATTTTGTATTTAAGCAAAACTGGCTAGGCATCCTGTATAAATGTATTAAGATTGTTCAGCTATGATCTGAGTGCCCATTTGTGATTATTACTTGCATTAAGTTTTGTTTAATGAATTTGATGACATATTAATGAATTTTCTATTGAATATTCTCAATATGAATTGATTTTTTATTGAATATTCTATTTTTGTTTGATTAAATAATATTATTTGTAAAGTTACTAAATGTTAAAACATTTTTTGATAATTTTTATTTAAAATTTTGAAAATTTTGGTATTGTATTTAACTATGTATTTTCTGAACAGTCATCAAAGGGTTAATCATGGCTGAATGTATATGAATACATTTGATTGGATGTTGGGTTTTTTTGAAATGTATTTAAGTGAATTGCACTTTGCACTAAAATGTCCATTGAAGGCAAAACTGCCAAGGTACCAGATTGATTGTGCAGTAAAAGAATGTATTAGCCCTACCTCTGTTTGGTGTTGTGTTTTTATTTCGTACTAGTGGATTTTGCTTCTGTATATATTATATATATATTTTATCAACCGCAAAATTTGTGGATAGCAATTAATAAAGAGTTGAAGGATTTTATCTGGGAAGGGAAGATGGCAAGAGTCAAGTGCGATACACTGAATCTTACAACAGAACAAGGTGGTTTGGGCTTACCTGATGGTATACACAGCACAAGCAGAAAGCTATAATTCAAAGTGGAAATGGATGATGATGATGATGAAACAGTAAGGAAGCTCAAACAAACAACGAGACACTAGGATTTGGGATCCAGATCCTTAAGGAAAATAACAATAACCATACAAAATATTACATTCATAAAGTAACAAAGTATTCTAAGAACCAAGCCAAAACAGGGATGGGAAAGGAGATTCTGCTGATAGGGATAACTTCAATTAGGGATGCAGACAACTGGCAAGAGGGGGCTAAATTTTACTGTAGAAAACTGGCAAAGGAACCAAAGTATTGAGAGCAAATAATTAGACAGGGAAAGGTGACAGAATTGGAAGAGGCCAAGAATTTATTTGGACTGCAGGCTAGAGATTGCCTTCCCTATCAAGGATTGATATCAGAGTAAAGGCAAACAGAAAGAAATAAGGGGATCCTAAGCAAAAGACCAGCAATGGTAGAGTTTTTTAGCAGAATCTAGAACAGAAACTGCTATTAAAAAGGGGATAATTCTCTGCAGACTATTCTATCAGAAACACTGGGTGAGCAGATTGGCTTAAGTAAGGAAATCATTTTTTTTTTTTTTTGAGCTACGATACACAATCGGAATTGCCTACACATAAGTAAGGCTTTGCTGAGTCTATTATGGTGGCTGCCAAAAACTATTACAAAATAATGGAAATCAAAGCCTAAACCAACTGCACTTGAAGTAGCGAATATAACAGAGAAAAAAAACTGGAAATGAAATCTTCAGAAAAGGGTAGAAGAAAATTACACAGAAAAATGGAAAGCAAAGGAACAATACACACAGAATAAAATTTTGGAGGAGGAATGAGGTTTAAAAGAAGGCAGGATTTGAATGAGCTACGTGATGTTTGACTGATAATGACTGGATAGCTAAGTGATGTACAATGTTTGCAGCTAAAATATGTCAATATACTTTGTTTTAATTTATATAAATGAATGACTGCCTGCATCATAAGTGATAATTTAATAAAGATGTTTCATGTTAAAAAAAAAAGATTTTTTGCTTTAATGAAAACTTTCAAACAAAAAAATAATTACATTTTTGGAATATGCCCATTCCAGAGTAACTTAGAACAAACATGCAAAACAATGCACATTTTCAACAAATGAACTTTAACCCTCCAGACGGGAACTGCTGCCACAAACTGACATCTGCACCCACAGGCATAATCTAAAATTAGAGTTACTTGTGATAAAATGTATATTACAGCCTGTGTTCACACTTACACAGATTGCTATCTGTTCTTTACCTAGCTCTATTCCCCTCCCAGATGTGAAAAACAATTTGCATGCTTTCAGAAAACATTAAAGTTTTGTCATAAGAAAAAGTGCACTGGCTACCTTTAAATAAAATTAAATTATACATTTGTCCACTAAGTATTAAGGCTAATAAGGAGGCTACTATCTTTCATTCCCTTCCTGTAATTTCCAACTTTTTTCACTGAATGGCTTGCTATTACACCTTTAAATGTTTAATTTCCCTCAGCAGAAAATGTTCAGAGCTCTCAAGATTAATTGCTTGCACCTGCAGACAGCTTGTACCCATGTACAAGTAAGCAACAATAAGAAAAAAAAAAACAGTTAACTTGCAAATGCATGAAGGAATCTTTGTAAATCTCACTTAGAACAGAATGTACAGAATTCCCCTGGCTAAAAGCCTGCAGCTGCAGACTTGTCTCTTTCTGAAAACATTTGCTAATGAAAAGAAAAAAAAAGCAAGCTAGTACCTTTGCAGATACAGGAATATTTGCATATCTCATGACGTTCATCATTTCGTCTTAGGACCATTTGTTTATGAAAAAAAAACTTGTTTATGTCTTAAGCCAAAAACATTAACAGAGACCTCCACCCTTGTAAAAATGGGAAATCATCTTAGTTCTACATATAATATAATCAGTAGACGTTTACACCTCATCCTCATCCCAACAGCCAAAGAAAATCAAAAAGAGGTACTTGTTTACTTAATATCTTTTACACATATAACAGTCACTAAAAAGACACACACACACACATTTAAAATACCCCTGACTACACACTATACAATACTGCTTTACTATACAACATGCAATTTATATCATGAAATGTTTTATGCAAATACGAACAAGAACAAAAACTATTTTATTTACAGTTACTTCCTTTTTTACATTTTAGTGTCCTTCCACATGTTAAAGGCATAATGCAGGGTCAGCCCACACTTTTAACAAAGTTAACAAAAGTCCAATCTTTTATCAGACACTTATTTGCAAACCCATAGGTCACAAATCTGACTGCCTTATAATACCACATTTATTCACTAATTTCATTGCTGCTGGTATTCTTCCTGATCATCTCCATCTCCCAAGACTTGACTTTGGCTCATGTCCAAAGTACTTCTGATTCTTCTAGTCAAGTCCTATGCCTTTTTCTCTGTCAGACATTTTTCTCTGGAATACTGGAAATTGGCAAAGTCTGTCTATCAGCTTTATTGTCAGAGGAATGAGTAGCAGTGCCCATTTCAGATTGCTGGCTCACTTTTTGTTGGATAAAGTTTTTTTTTCCTCCTTAGCCTGTTCTGCATCACAAAATGCCTTTGATCCTCCAGGTAAAATACTCTGGAGAAAACTGGATACAGCAGCTTGAACCTCATCCCTGCTTCTCCGCATTCAATGGACTGCTAGGATAAATGTACTTCTCTTCTGCCTGATGTACAGGGAATAGTCCTTTTCCATTAACATTCTTCTGTCTCCAATTTATAATACTTTTACCTTTTGCCATAATTTTACCAGGATCAACTCTTTCTGCTATTACGACTGCATCTTTATTAATATAACTCTTGGCTGCTTTCTCATTGCCAGGTTTGGTGTATACACTTGGTGTGCCCTTTCATTTAACAAATCCGGCTATGGAATACTAGTCCAGTAACTTATTTGTACTTTCATAAAATTAATGCAGTCTGTTCCTTCCAGTTTCTTCGGTACAGCAGAAAATCTCATTTTTTTTCTGTAAGCTCTGTCTTCAAACTCTACCATTGTTTGAAACAGCTCTTTTTGAAAAGCTTCATACTCAGCCAACCTACGCTTCATTTCAACCTCTGATTTTTGCAGTTGCATCAGTTTATCTGAATAGCTTCTTCTATTTTTCTAACCTTTCAGCTGAGTTAATATATTCCTTCAGTGATTCATTTATCTTAATCACATCTAAGGACATTTGATTTTTATATATAAAATACTGGAAGCCATCTATTGAACCAAAGCTGAAGCATGAATTGGCTTTCTGCTGAACACCTACAGCATCCCTCCTAGCCAATGTTTTCTCTTCACCTTTTCTGGATGATCTTTTTCATGCTCTTCAAATTTCTTCTTTGTTGGCATCCAGGCATTGTATTTACTTACCTAGCAATGGAATTTTACCCAGTTAATAGCTTCAATGGCACTTTTTTCTCAAATTCTGTTTTCATACTGGTAGAGCTGAAATTCAAACTGTTTATCAGTGTGCAGCCATCTTGGAAGCCTTCTTAACACCTTTTCTTCTATGTCTTGCTTGTTAGATGACTGTTGAGACTATTTATTTTGCATTTTGTAAAAGGAACCCGAGTTTGTAGTGAAGGTTTTAGCAAACTTGCAGAAAGGGGATGAAAAGTCTGAGTGTCCCTCAGATAAACTTCCTTGTTTCAGACTGTTTGAGTACCTGAGTAGCAAAAGGCTAAAACTAAATTTCTATTCAAATAAGAATTTAACATTTCAGATTTAACATCTTTGGGAAACTTGTGAGTACACACAAACAAACTGCCTCATACCAGAAACGGATGTTAATGTCCTCAATACACAGTCTGCACAGCCAAAAAAATACCTTAAGGAATGTTTAGCTACCCGAGAAACAGAAGCAACAAAAGAATTCAAAGGGGACTGAGTTTCTGAAGAGGGACAACGGACAGTACAATTCCTCATTTAGTCAAGAAAAGTTAACAGATACTTTAACATGAGTCTGAAAATTTAAACTTCTAAGGCAAAAGCCAACCCTAGCAAAGCTTTCCCAGAGGAATTATCACCAACTACATTTTTTGTTTCAGACCGGCTTTGACACAGATAGCCACAGGATCAGATATGGGATGAGAAAACAAATATCCGTATGACTGAGGAACTTTATAAGGTCTATATGTCTTCCTCGGGGCTGCAGGTTGAGTATCAGGCATACTGGAGACCATATCAGCGGTTTGAGAAAATTCAACTTGTGGTAAGTCTTAGTATTTCTTTAAAGGAGAAGAAATATCAGATTGCTTCCACTGAAACATTTTACTCATCCTAGAAACAGTTTCAGAAAAAGAGAATTTCTGTATAGGAGACTCTTTATAAACACTTTCCTCAGAGTTAGAATAAGGTGCTTGGGAAGAAAAAAAAAAATCAGCAGATGTTTCTTCACAATTCCTTTCTTCATCATCAGACAAAAGCCTCAGAAAGAGAATGAACTGTATTTTTTCCCCAAAAAAGTTCCAATTACTATTTAAGGGATTTAAATTCTGCAATAAACTGAGCCAACACACTAAACTCCTCCTTATTTACAGAAATATGTTCTGGGGAAGATAAATATATTTTTTTATTTCTATGTTTCTGTAGGAGCATCCCTAGAAGGGAACCAACTAATGGATGGCACTTCACCCCAGGGAATGGGTCTCTTAGGTTGGCTATGCAGAGATGCACTCTTTGCTGCTTCCTCTAAAGCTGAAAAGAGTGGTTCTCCCATGTACGTCAATGGCACCTGAACAGCTACTGAGGATGTGGCTGATCCCTGGGCTATGGTGACTCTAAAGACAATACCAGAAGGGCATGGAGAAAAAAGTGAATGGCCATGGCACAGTCGCACAGCAGCAACTGAGACACATACTGAGGCCATTGTGTTGGCAAGAGAAACTTACAATTTTTTTCTTTTTCCTGGGACCAGAGGAGGATCGAACCATGTCTGATGAAAGAAGACAGTGCCAGAGGAGCTAGCTGGAATTTTGTTATTATATGTCATTGGTGAATAGCAAAATGATTTATACAAGATGTCTGTATTACAAACATATCACAACTGTATGCCATGTGTATATCAGACTGCTTGTACAGACATGTATGTTGAAAAGGTATTTGTAGAGTACTGTGTTTGAAATGTAACCACAGTGTGCCCTACTGGAAGAGAACAGAAATGTACATGCACTATTTAAATGTATATATTTTAACAGTGGAAACTAGAATACAGGAGGGTAACCTCAGTCCAGCAAACTTCAGAAAAAATATCTGAAACTAAATTACTTTATAGGCTAGGCCATAAAAGATGGTATCTTTCAGTTCTCAATGCAGCAACAGACAAAGTCTGTGCTAGGAAGCTTTCTGTATTGTCTTTACGGTGAACTAATTACTAGTCTTGAAAGCATGGAGGAATGCAATTGTTTTATGACTTCAAGCATCTGCCAAAGATTACAGGCAGACTACCAGCTGCCATCAATGGTTGTTTTGCTTGGGAACTAAGGTCAGACGACAAAAAGTGATGTCATTCTGCAAGCTATCCCAGCAGTAATATTTTAGATATTATTTTGAGAAGTCTCTTAGTGAGACAGAGCATTCTGTATTCTTTCTTGGACCTAACAACAAGAAGACCCATTCATCACACATCTGCCTTGCTCTATTAATAAGTGCTTAGGTTATAGTATACTTCTCTTAGATTCAGTCAGGAATATAGTGAAGTTTAGTTTAGATATTTTTCTTTATTTATCTGACTCTGTCCTGCAATGTTGTTTTAAATATTTCCTGTGATTTTGAACGATGTCACTGTGAATATATATTTAGTACTGTCTTGTTCTTTTATTATTATTAAACATATTTAACCTTTCATTGTGGCTGATCTGTGTAGAGATATTTAAGTTTTGAGAGTACTTGCATATTTATTTGGTGACACTGTGTGGGTCACTCCCAATACCCTTGCCATTGGTTAAACTACCATTTGTATTAGTATTAATATTAAACAGTAAAATTGGACGCCCTTTGTTAAGGGCTCTAAAGTTGCTGATAAGGAGGGACTGGTGGCAGTAATAACTACCTTATAGGCTGGATAGGAGGAGGCATAGGTACTAACCCTGTGCCAGCTTTTCCCAGGTGTGTGCATGTGTGTGCAAATCAAACCTCAAAGTGTGTGTGCATCAGCTACTTGGGCAGGGGCATGAAGCACTGGTTGGACATAGGGTGCTGGCGGTCTTGGCTTGATCACTCAGCTGAGATCTCAATTCTATTGCTGTGCCAGTGGTGAGTCTTATTGGAGATCTGGAGGAAGAGGGAGAAACCAGTCCCGGACTGATTGTGTTCTCTGTGTACTCTTAAGGGAAACTGCATTTGATGCAGAGAGCTGCATCTGAAAATACTATGTATGTACTTCTCATCCTCTCAGTGAACATCCCCCACTGTTGCCAGTGGTGAGGATTGAGGCTCCTTGATTACTGGTTGGCAGTGGCGGGTTGTCACATTTTGGCTGGCAGTGGTGGGATCACCATATCACATACTGGGATTCAGTGGTGTGGATATTGAACTCCTGTAGCCTGTAAAATGTGGTCACTAAAGAAGGTGTTTGTACTCTCAAGCAGCCACATGGTAGACATTCAGAGCTTCACATCACAACAGTTTTATTTATTTTTTGTTAGCTTTGTCAGGGACAGCACGCAAGGATGTCAGCAGAGGAGTATGGCAAGCTGACAAGTAACCAGTTGGCTGAGATTTACCAAGCCAAAGGACTGGTACATGCCAACCTGACTAAAGCGGAAATGACTGCAGCCTTAACTACAGCTGCATCAGAGACCAGCAACCAGGAGGCCAACCAGACCTGGCTTTAGGGATATACAACTCTCAGAAAATGGGCAGTTCAACTTTGCCTCAGAGGACTTAAAAAATCATCTGGAGTTAAGAGACTTGAACTGGAGGCCAAACATTTAGAACTATAATCAGCAGGGAGACTACAGCATTTGGAGGCTGAAGAAAATGGGAAACTGTGGCATTTGGAAGCCAAAGAAAATAAGAGATGGAGACCTTTGCAGGCTGAAGAAAAGAAGAAACAAAAACAAATGGAATTAGAATCAGCAGAGAGACTGAGACATCTGGAAGCCAAAATAAATGGGAGACAGAGGCAACATGAAAAGGAAATGCTGACTCTTTGCCAAGGTCATGGAGGTAATGGAGAAGGGAGTAACTGAACCCCAGAAGCAATTAAGGTCAGTAAATTTCTTCCACAATTTAAAGGGTGATAATTTTGATAGTTTTACTCATATGACTGAAAGGGTATGTACACGGTATAATGTTGACAAAGGGCTCTAGGTACAGTTCCTGACCCCCTTAACTCCATGGTAAAGCTGTAACTGCTGTTTCTAAATTGTCTGATACTGATTGCTTAAATTATAATACTGTTAAAAATGTTTATTAGAGTGTTTTAAGTTAACACCTGAAGCTTATAGAAAAAAGATTCGTTAGCACAGATGCAAGGCAGATGAAAGTGTGTGTCAGGTTACCACTTTTGAAGGGATGGCAGATCTTTTGGTGAGGGAACAAGCCCACAGCATTTTGTCTGAGGACATAAGAATCTGGTTGGCAGATAGGGAAGGCAATACCGCAGATGAGGTGGGGAAAAAGGGAGATCTACACCTAGCAAGCAGGGCATCACTGCACAGGAAAGGGATACCCAGTCCTGTACATGGTTCTAGGGGAACCCATGGGGCAGCCTAAACCATGCCAAAAGAGTCTGCCAGTGACAGGAGAAGCCAGTTGTGCAGGTACATGGCCAGGATCAAGAATTAAATGTTGTAAATGTAACCAGTGGGGCCATATAGATGTCCACGTAGGCAAGGTGAAGAAAAAAAGGTAAGAGAATCAGCAAGTGGGAATGACAGAATGTCAGCGGTAAGTTGTCTGGTGACAACAAGGTTATCAAACTACCACAGGATGTCACATCCTATCTTAGTAGATTTGAAACGGGCCACTGTTAAGAGACATACAGCCTCTGACCTAACTATTGTGAAACCTGCAATGGTTAAAGAGGAGCACTACTTGCTTGGGCAGTATACTCTAGTCAGAGCTTTAGGAGGGACACCATTCCAAATACCTTTGGCTACGGTTCACCTTGACTGGGAGGGCAGAAAAGGAAGCAAGCAACTGTGTGAGGATGTCCCTGCAGATGTCCTTTTAGGGAATGATTTTGAGAATGCAGTATTTTGTGCGTGCAGTTATAATCAGTCAGGCTTGGAGACAGGCACATGTGTCTGGTCCTGGCGGGGACCAGACACACAGACAGCACACGATGCCAGGACTGGTAAGGTGGCCACTGCAGGGAGGGAGCTACCCTGTAGCAGTGAGACTGAAGGTGAGCCACAGCTGTTGGTGGGTATTGATATTCCCTTGAACAGACTGATAGCAAGAGCAGAGGTGAGTAGCAGTGCCAAGGCTGACAGTGAGGCATCGCTGTCCGAGGATACCATACTTCCTGTGGAAGGGGAGCTGGGAAGGATTACAGACAGAGTTGAGACAGGCTCAGCTCTCAGATGTTACATTACAAGGTTTGAGGGAGGTACATGATTCTCCAGGAAAGGGAGAATCTGTATTCTGGGACAAAGTGTTACTGTATAGAGAGTGGACCCCTGAGGAAGGGCTAGAAGGTGAGGTAATACAGCAGTTGGTAGTGTCAAGAGCATTCCATCTGGCACTTCTAGCCATAGCCCATGACATTCCATTTGCAGGTCATATGGACATAAAGCATATCAAGAAACATATTATGCAGAACTTTTATTGGTCTGGGATTTCCAGGGATATAACAGAACCTGCGAGCAGTGCCAAAAGGTAGGTAAGCCATGAGACTAGGTCAAAGCTCCTTTGATGCCACTGCCTGTGATTGGGGAGGTGTTTCAAAGGGTAGCTATGGATACTGTGGTGCCTCTGAGTACCCCAAGTTCCACAGGTAATAGATTAGGCTATCAGATACCCTGAGGCTGTGGGCTCTGTTCTCCATCGAGGCAGAAAAGGTGGCAAATGCTTTAGAGATTTTCAGCAGGGTATGTTTCCCAAAAGAAATACTGACTGACAGAGCTGTCAATTTCACGTCAGACCTGCTGGCTTGTCTGTGGGAGCTCTGTGGGGTAAAGCACCTAAAGACCACCCCCAGACTAACGGTCTGGTGGAGAGGGTAAATTCTACACAAAAGACCATGCTACAGGCATTTGCAGAACAGTTTAAGAGGGAGTGGGACAAATATTTGCCCCATCTGTTCTTTGCTTACAGAGAGGTGCCGCAGGAATCCACAGGTTTTTCATCCATTGAGTGGCTGTATGGGCACAGGGTGAGGGGACCTCTAGATTTGATTCTTGATGAGTGGGGAGGGTGAATGTGAATCCCACAATGAGTCTGTTGTGGTACATGTCCTAAACCTCAGGACAAGGCTCAG